>NC_139998.1:9042549-9196472 GCF_964263955.1 Coregonus lavaretus
GCATGGGTGGTGGTGTACACATGCCAAACAATATACTGTATAATTACCCTAAATTTGTTTTGCTTGCATTCTAAGCACAATCCAACAACAGTAGGAGGGTCTCATTCTGTGCCATAAACATGTCCAGATTTAGGTCAGGCGGCTCCGCAATCGCAGGGTTTTCCTGTTCGGTGGATGCGTCTGGGACTGGCAGAATGTGCTGACTCCTCAGAGGTCATGATATAGATAACTGAGGTCTTCCGGAAATAAATGCAGTGGTGGGAGACAGTCTATTTTGGGGCAAGTTCAGTTTAAGTGTAGGCTATGTGCTGCCTCGGAAAGGAATAGCCTTCAGTCCAGAAAGAGGGTCATCATATACTAAAGAGGTAAGACTTCACAGAGTTTCACTTCAGTTACAGGAAATTTGAACTTAAGGAAAGGACTATAATTAGGCCTACATTACATATCAAAACTATAGGACTGGACTATATCATGTGCCCCACAAACCAGCATACTCATACTGCTAATGCTACACCAGAAACAATTCAACTTAGTGGTCTTATTCAAAGATACCAGGACTGAGGTATTTACTGTGGGTGAGGGGAGTGACACAATGTACCCACCCACCCACACACACATCTGTCCAGATACACTACATGACCAAAATATATGCTCATCAAACATCTCATTCCAAAATCATGGGCATTAATATGGAGATGGTCCCCCCTTTGCTGCTATAATAGCCTCCACTCTTCTGGGAAGGCTTTCCACTAGATGATGGAACATGCTGCGGGGACTTGCTTCCATTCAGCCATTAGAGCATTAGTGAGGTCGGGCACTGATGTTGGGTGATTAGGCCCGCAGTCGGCGTTCCAATTCATCCCAAAGGTGTTCGATGGGGTTGAGGTCAGGGCTCTGTGCAGGCCAGTCAAGTTCTTCCACACCAACCTCAACAAACCATTTCTGTATGGACTTCGCTTTGTGCACGGGGGCATTGTCATGCTGAAACAGGAAAGGTTCTTCCCCAAACTGTAGCCACAAAGTTGGAAGCACAGAATCGTCTAGAATGTAATTGTATGCTCTAGCATTAAGATTTCCCTTAACTGGAACTAAGGGGCCTAGCACGGACCAAGAAAAAAAGCCCCAGACCATTAATCCTCCTCCACCAAACTTTACAGTTGGCACTATACATCCGGGCAGGTAGCGTTTTCCTGCCATCCGCCAAACCCAGATTCGTCTGTCGGACTACCAGATGGTGAAGCGTGATTCATCACTCCAGAGAACGTGCTTCCACTGCTCCATAGTCCAATGGCGTCAAGCTTTACACCACTCCTGCCGACTTAGGCTTGTGTTCGGCTGCTCGGCCATGGAAACCCATTTCATTAAGCTACCGACTAACAGTTATTGTGCTGACGTTGCTTCCAGAGGCCGTTTGGAACTCGGTAGTTAGTGTTGCAACCGAGGACAGACGATTGTTACGCGCTACGCGCTTCAACACTTGGCGATCCTGTTCTGTGAGCTTGTGTGGCCTACCACTTCGCGGCCAAGCCGTTGTTGCTTCTAGACGTTTCCACTTTACAATAACAGCACTTACAGTTGACCGGGGCAGCTCTAGCAGGGCAGAAATTTGATGAACTGACTTGTTGGAAAGGTGGCATCCAATGACGGTGCCACAATGTAAGTCACTGAGCTCTTCAGTAAGGCCATTCTACTGCCAATGTGTGTCTATGGAGATTGCATGGCTGTGTGCTCAATTTTATACACCTGACAGCAACGGGTGTGGCTGAAATAGCCAAATCCACTAATTTGAAGGGATGTCCACATACTTTTGTATATATAGTGTGCATAATGTGTAAAAACAAGTTGTCCTGATTTTCTTGACTTACATTTTTTACACTGAAACTGCCCTGTACTGCCACAGCAACTATAGGCTAATATTGGTAGAAAGGAAATACAAAAGACAGACTGATGTTCTGTGTAGCAGAGCCAACAGTGCATTACTGGCTTGATGTGGCTGTTATCATAGGTCATGCTTATTTGGTGTGTGTGAACAGGCTTATCCAGAAGTCATTACATGTTAATAAGGATCAACAGAAAGCCAGTTATTCTGGTAGTCAACACCGTTCTTACAAATGAATGGAACACACATGCACACACACACACTGACAAAACACACATGCACACATACAGGCACGCACAAACACATTCAAATAAGACGGTACTGTACACACCGGTACACACACACTCCCACGTCTCTCATCACCTTGACTGAAGGACCCCTGACATTAGGCTGTGTGTAGTTTATGTACTTAACATTTAAATAATTACCTTATCTGGCTGGTTCAACAAGTACCTCTCCACCTCAACTCCTCCCCTCATTCCAACGATGTGTTAACAACCATTAAAACTTGTCCTGGCTCCCTATTTATGCACACACACTCTCACACACATGCACACACACTCTCACACACATGCACACACACACACGCACTCTGTATAATCACAAACACTCCCCATAAGTAAAGGTTGGAGCGCACATGTGTTGGTTGACCCCAGTTCAATGGGAGTATGTTAGCAGCTTGTAAGCAGGCCAGCACCAAGGGAGGTCAAAGTCTTGTTAAATAGGATAATTGTGTGTCTTAGGTGGTCTAGCATTTAGTGCCAGTTCCCTACCAGCACAATTGCATGGGTTTAAATCCGTCCCACTGCCCTGCTTGCTGGGACTCTTCCTATCTTTCCATTGTATCCCTCTATTACTATCTGTTTAATAAACAAAAGTCAGAAAATACGGAAGACTTATACCAATAATAGGAGACTCATATGTACACATGCACGTACACCTACACACACGATGGAGACTGGGTCAAAAGATTTCCGATGGCTAGTTACTATGGAGACCCTGGTCCTAAAGTACCATAGAGTTAACAGTATCAGTCAGCTGCTTGTGTCAGCCATTATTAACACTAATTTACAGTGTGTGTGTGTGTGTGTGTGTGTGTGAGTGTGAGAAAGAGACGGAGACGGACACACAAAGCGAAAGAGAGGCTGGTTTATATTTGTGCCAAGTGCCTCATTGTGCCACTAGATATTTCTGTCAGTGTGCCACCTCAGCATGTATCCTCCTAGTTGGGAGCGGCCCTTATTCAGCAACAACACATTAGATTTGTGATGACACATTAATTCAACAGTCTTTATGTGAAAAAGACAAGCCTGCCTAGGGGACTAACAAAGGATTTTAGGATCCTAAGATGAACACATTTTATAGCCTAATGTATGAACAAAATAATGTATTCTTTACTGAACTCTTTCTGTAGGCTTATGAGCTCAAGAAGGCCATTGCAATGTTTTCTTCACTGTAAACAAAGAATCAATTTCATAGAAAGTTAGAGCTCTCTAGCCTAGTAAACGGTTGGATGTCTATTCCTTGAAGACTGTCACTAAAAGCTCCTTTCATTGATCAACTATCACTCAACTGTCTTCTTTTTGAAAGGATGACCGAGACTTCGGCACGGGGCCAAAGAGCTATAAATGCCAGATCTGTCTTTCCAACAGTTCAGCCGTTACAAAACAAGGATGATTTCATCCATTACCTGGCCGGTGGGTGAGGAAATTGTGCGATGGGACCTGCCATCTGTGCACCTTGCAGTTTTATTTTTTTGGGCGTGTGATGATGCTGCGTCATGCATGGATACAGTGTAGGCCCTAACACATTTCTTTAGTAATTCTGTGTCACGCGACACGGTAGCCTAGAGATTGTGGTTTATGTAAACTATCAACCGCAAATTCCTAAATTCATATTGTCCTACGCACAATAGATGCAGTGGTTTGAAGTAGCCTATAGTCTGTGTCCTCAAAGACCATAAAATCATATGGCAACAGATTTGACATCAAAATATAGACCTGTTGGTTACAAATGTATCACAATGTTACTATGAAATCATAAGGCGCCTTGAGTGGCAACTGTGGCAAAATATGATGCAAGGCCTGAGATTAATCTATGTAACTATGCCTACAGTTGCATCTATGCAAATGCTAAACAATTACATGTAGGGCTTGAAGACTTACCTCAAAGCCACCCGGACTGAGCTTTCGTCCTGTCCCATCGACATGATTCCACAGTCGAGTGATTATCGATTGATAGAAAAACAAAAACGAGTGTAGTTTATCTATCCGTTTCTTTTCATCCGACAAACTGGATGGAGAGGAGTGCGCAGCTCCCGGTAGCAAGTTGTCTGAGCAACAGAGCAGCTCACCTCGACTTCACTTCAGCCATATTTCAGATTAATATAAGAATAATAGAGATTTTCAATAAACTACTGCGCCTGGTCGGTGCCCCCTTGCATTTCCAGTTAGAATGCATTCTTTGGCGGCATTCTGTTCGAGTGGCAAGGCTGTTGCGTTTAGTCCAGTCGCTTTTGCGCCTCGCCTGCATTCAGGCTCTTTGGTTGGGAGAGGGACACACGCCTCCCGCATACACCGATTCAGCTCGAGTCGCAATGCATCACTAAACCACGCCTTCTTCGACGTGCACTGTCTGTGAAGGTTGAGAGTTGACATCAGAATCGGTAAAAGACAAATTGGTAAAACCGCGAGATCTAGTTGCATTTTAGAAGAATTTAGAAGAAATGTAGTGAGTGACTTCATGCCAGTTGTAACCTTGGAATATCATCCTGACAAATTATTAGTCTATTTTCCATGAGGACCATGATGCTGGTTGTTATCAGTCAGATCATCAAATCTACCTAAAAAATAATGAAAAACTAAGACTAGGCTTCTACTGACTGCATCATAGAATGGAATAGATTTATTTGACCATTTGGTTTGAACATAATTCGTTTTCCCCCAACACACCCACACTTATACTGTAGGCTACACACAACCACAGGGTTTAGAGACACACAGCAGTTGGTAGGTAATAGGGTCCATGTTTTTGGAACTCTATAGTAATCGAATAAGTGCCCTTTCATTTTATTCTAGCTTATGAGATGCTTGTGGCTATTTTGGTGTACCTCTGAGGATTTAATGTGACTTACTTGACTTACTCTGTTTGGGGCAAGTTTTTCCAGGTCACACCAGTTGCATTGAGCAGTTTAAGCCACACTCAGTCATTTCTGTGGGTGAATTACTTGATATGTGTAGCACCACCGGTAGCCTACATAACAATTAACTCATGTGAGTAAAGTTATAAAAACCTTGTACGACTTTTCAGTGTCATAAACCAGGTTCCATCCAACCATTTTTTAACTGACGCATAAAAAAAAGTCACCAGCTACCTACATGATGAGATTATTATGGACAAAAAAAGCAAGATCATTTTTTTATTATCAAACGGTGGCCAAGCATCGATCATAATGTCACCAGAATAAGACCCTCGATATTTGTTGGAAAGGAGCATCAAGCTCATCACCGTGGACTTTCACCACCCTGTGAAGTTCATCATAACTTATTTCATCTGTAGCCTAATAAACTGCATGCTTTCCCGAGTAGTAGTGGGAGGACCACAGAACATATCATCACGTGACTCCAAGTTTACTTCGATATGATGGTAATTATATAAATATTTGCCCATAAAGGCGTTTTCACCGCCATTTCTCCCATAATTAAAGTGACACTCCAGAAATGTTGTATAATGTCAGCCAGTAGTTTTGAAAGTGGTGCTAATGAGCCAAAAATGGTCCCCATTCTTTGTGTACTACGGCTGTGTTTCCCAACTCCGGTCCTCCGGTCCTCCAGTACATATTTTTATTGTGGCCCCGGACCGCACACTTGATTCTACCTGTCAAATAATCATCATGTTGAATCAGGTGTTTTTGTCCGGGCCTACAACAAAAATGTGTACTCGCGGACCGGAGTTGGGAAACACTGTACTACGTCATCCAATTGTGTACTACATCATCCATTTCGTATGTTATGTTACGACTGCAAAAAATATATATTTTTTAATGTATTTTCTGCAATTCGTATGATACAGTGAGGGAAAAAAGTATTTGATCCCCTGCTGATTTTGTACGTTTGCCCACTGACAAAGACATGATCAGTCTATAATTTTAGTGGTAGGTTTATTTGAACCGTAAAAGACAGAATAACAACAACAAAAAAACAGAAAAATGCATGTCAAAAATGTTATAAATTGATTTGCATTTTAATGAGGGAAATAAGTATTTGACCCCTCTGCAAAACATGACTTAGTACTTGGTGGCAAAACCCTTGTTGGCAATCACAGAGGTCAAACGGTTCTTGTAGTTGGCCACCAGGTTTGCACACATCTCAGGAGGGATTTTGTCCCACTCCTCTTTGCAGATCTTCTCCAAGTCATTAAGGTTTCGAGGCTGACGTTTGTCAACTCAAACCTTCAGCTCCCTCCACAGAGTTTCTATGGGATTAAGGTCTGGAGACTGGCTAGGCCACTCCAGGACCTTCATGTGCTTCTTCTTGAGCCACTCCTTTGTTGCCTTGGCCGTGTGTTTTGGGTCATTGTCATGCTGGAATACCCATCCATGACCCATTTTCAATGCCCTGGCTGAGGGAAGGAGGTTCTCACCCAAGATTTGAAGGTACATGGCCCCGTCCATCGTCCCTTTGATGCGGTGAAGTTGTCCTGTCCCCTTAGCAGAAAAACACCCCCAAAGCATAATGTTTCAACCTCCATGTTTGACGGTGGGGATGGTGTTCTTGGGGTCATAGGCAGCATTCCTCCTCCTCCAAACACGGCGAGTTGAGTTGATGGCAAAGAGCTCGATTTTGGTCTCATCTGACCACAACACTTTCATCCAGTTCTCCTCTGAATCATTCAGATGTTCATTGGCAAACTTCTGACGGGCCTGTATATGTGCTTTCTTGAGCAGGGGGACCTTGCGGGCGCTGCAGGATTTCAGTCCTTCACGGCGTAGTGTGTTACCAATTGTTTTCTTGGTGACTATGGTCCCAGCTGCCTTGAGATCGTTGACAAGATCCTCCCGTGTAGTTCTGGGCTGATTCCTCACCGTTCTCATGATCATTGCAACTCCACGAGGTGAGATCTTGCATGGAGCCCCAGGCCGAGGGTGATTGACAGTTATTTTGTGTTTCTTCCATTTGCGAATAATCGCACCAACTGTTGTCACCTTCTCACCAAGCTGCTTTGCGATGGTCTAGTAGCCCATTCCAGCCTTGTGTAGGTCTACAATCTTGTCCCTGACATCCTTGGAGAGCTCTTTGGTCTTGGCCATGGTGGAGAGTTTGGAATCTGATTGATTGATTGCTTCTGTGGACAGGTGTCTTTTTATACAGGTAACAAACTGAGATTAGGAGCACTCCCTTTAATAGTGTTCTCCTAATCTCAGCTTGTTACCTGTATAAAAGACACCTGGGAGCCAGAAATCTTTCTGATTGAGAGGGGGTCAAATACTTATTTCCCTCATTAAAATGCAAATCAATTTATTACATTTTTGACATGTGTTTTTCTGGATTTTTTTGTTGTTATTCTGTCTCACACTGCTCAAATAAACCTACCATTAAAATTATAGACTGATCATGTCTTTGTTAGTGGGCAAACGTACAAAATCAGCAGGGGATCAAATACTTTTTTCCCTCACTGTATCATGTGAACATTTTTCTCCAACATGTACTTTACTCGCATAAAAAAGTTGGATGGAAACCTAACAAAGGTCTTCCGTTAATCAAAGTACATTAACTACAGATTATTTCACATCTTTCTCCAAAAAAGTGGTCCCCCTGTGTCAGTAGCTAGGTTAAGATCCAATTGGTGACAGATTTCCATGCGAATATTCCAAAATCCACATTTCCCCACCAGAGACGTGTTTACATCAAATGTACTTGTTGCGGTGCATGATGACGTAGTGCACATAAAAATAACTTTTGCTCATCTATAGCCTGGGAAGACAGCTAATCTCTGAAAGAGTAGCCTAAGTATATTTTTGTCTTTTAATAAGTGTTGTTGCTGGTTATAGTCTGGCTACGGCAATTCTAGTTAAGTGCTGCCCCTCTAAAAGGCTATTTAAAGGGGAATTTTACCCTGGCTCTGCCATGGCATATAGTCATTACTATATTAACAAGATTACATTTTTGTCATAAACATCAACATTATCCAAACAACAAGCTAGAACGAGCGCATTTTAATTTCACTTGTAGAATCGGAAAGTTTCAACTTCCTGTGTATTCGTCTGCTCATAGTGAACCACAAAGTCTAGTATTCATAGCAAACGCAGATACCTCCCGCTAGGTAGAGGGGGCGTGGCCACAGACCTGAATTACATTTTTACATTTTCGTCATTTAGCAGACGCTCTTATCCAGAGCGACTTACAAATTGGTGCATTCACCTTATGATAGCCAGTAGGACAACCACTTTACAATATATCTTTTTTTTTTTTTTTTTTGTGGGGGTGGGGTAGAGGGAGAGTAGAATGATTACTTTTATCCTATCCCAGGTATTCCTTAAAGAGGTGGGGTTTCAAGTGTCTCCGGAAGGTGGTGAGTGACTCCGCTGTCCTGGCGTCTTGAGGGAGCCAGAGCAGCGAACAGTTTTGACTGGGCTGAGCGGGAACTGTGCTTCCGCAGAGGTAGGGGGGCCAGCAGGCCAGAGGTGGATGAATGCAATGCCCTCGTTTGGGTGTAGGGACTGATCAGAGCCTGAAGGTACGGAGGTGCCGTTCCCCTCACAGCTCCGTAGGCAAGCACCATGGTCTTGTAGCAGATGCAGGCTTCAAATGGAGTGTGCGGAGGAGCGGGGTGACGTGAGAGAACTTGGGAAGGTTGAACACCAGACGGGCTGCAGCGTTCTGGATGAGTTGTAGGGGTTTAATGGCACAGGCAGGGAGCCCAGCCAACAGCGAGTTGCAGTAATCCAGATGAGAGATGACAAGTGCCTGGATTAGGACCTGTACCGCTTCCTGTGTAAGGTAGGGTCGTACTCTGCGAATGTTGTAGAGCATGAACCTACAGGATCGGGTCACCGCTTTGATGTTAGCGGAGAACGACAGGGTGTTGTCCAGAATCACGCCAAGGTTCTTTGCACTCTGGGAGGAGGACACAACGGAGTTGTCAACCGTGATGGCGAGATCATGGAGCGGGCAGTCCTTCCCCGGGAGGAAGAGCAGCTCCGTCTTGCCGAGGTTCAGCTTGAGGTGGTGATCCGTCATCCACACTGATATGTCTGCCAGACATGCAGAGATGCGATTCGCCACCTGGTTATCAGAAGGGGGAAAGGAGAATATTAATTGTGTGTCGTCTGCATAGCAATGATAGGAGAGACCATGTGAGGATATGACAGAGCCAAGTGACTTGGTGTATAGAGAGAATAGGAGAGGGCCTAGAACTGAGCCCTGGGGGACACCAGTGGTGAGAGCACGTGTTGCGGAGACAGATTCTCACCACGCCACCTGGTAGGAGCGACCTGTGAGGTAGGACGCAATCCAAGAGTGAGCCGCGCTGGAGATGCCGAACTCAGAGAGGGTGGAGAGGAGGATCTGATGGTTCACAGTATCAAAGGCAGCAGATAGGTCTAGAAGGATGAGAGCAGAGGAGAGAGAGTTAGCTTTAGCAGTGCGGAGAGCCTCCGTGACACAGAGAAGAGCAGTCTCAGTTGAATGACCAGTCTTGAAACCTGATTGGTTTGGATCAAGAAGGTCATTCTGAGAGAGATAGCAAGAGAGTTGGCTAAAGACGGCACGCTCAAGAGTTTTGGAGAGAAAAGAAAGAAGGTATACTGGTCTGTAGTTGTTGACATCGGAGGGATCGAGTGTAGGTTTCTTGAGAAGGGGTGCAACTCTCGCTCTCTTGAAGACGGAAGGGACATAGCCAGTGGTCAAGGATGAGTTGATGAGCGAGGTGAGGTAAGGGAGAAGGTCTCCGGAAATGGTCTGGAGAAGAGAGGAGGGGATAGGGTCAAGCGGGCAGGTTGTTGGGCGGCCGGCCGTCACAAGTCGCAAGATTTCATCTGGAGAGAGAGGCGAGAAAGAAGTCAAAGCATAGGGTAGGGCAGTGTGAGCAGGACCAGCGGTGTCATTTGACTTAATAAATGAGGATCGGATGTCGTCAACCTTCTTTTCAAAATGGTTGACGAAGTCATCCACAGAGAGGGAGGAGGGAGGGGGAGGAGGAGGAGGATTCAGCAGGGAGGAGAAGGTGGCAAAGAGCTTCCTAGGGTTAGAGGCAGAGGCTTGAAATTTAGAGTGGTAGAAAGTGGCTTTAGCAGCAGAAACAGAGGAAGAAAATGTAGAGAGGAGGGAGTGAAAAGATGACAGGTCGGCAGATGATAGGTCCTCCATTTCCGCTCAGCTGCCCGGAGCCCTGTTCTGTGAGCTCGCAATGAGTCGTCAAGCCACGGAGCAGGAGTGGAGGACCGAGCTGGCCGGGAGGATAGGGGACATAGAGAGTCAAAAGATGCAGAAAGGGAGGAGAGGAGGGTTGATGAGGCAGAATTAGGAGATTGGAGGGAGAAGGATTGAGCAGAGGGAAGATATGATAGGATGGAAGAGGAGATAGTAGCGGGAGAGAGTGAGTGAAGGTCGCGACGGTGCATTACCATCTGAGTAGGGGCAGAGTGAGTAGTGTTGGAGGAGAGCGAGAGAGAAAAGGATACAAAGTAGTGGTCGGAGACTTGGAGGGGAGTTGCAGTGAGATTAGTAGAAGAACAGCATCTAGTAAAGATGAGGTCAAGCGTATTGCCTGCCTTGTGAGTAGGGGGAGACTGTGAGAGGGTGAGGTCAAAAGAGGAGAGGAGTGGAAAGAAGGAGGCAGAGAGAAATGAGTCAAAGCTTGACGTAGGGAGGTTAAAGTCACCCAGAACTGTGAGGGGTGAGCCATCCTCAGGAAAGGAACTTATCAAGGCATCAAGCTCATTGATGAACTCTCCAAGGGAACCTGGAGGGCAATAAATGATAAGGATGTTAAGCTTGAATGGGCTAGTGACTGTGACAGCATGGAATTCAAATGAGGAGATAGACAGATGGGTCAGGGGTATTGTTTTCTTTGAACGACCAACACACAGTAATCTCAGAACTTCTCTAGGCAATTTGTTTTGAAAAATATTTGTTTTTCACTGTCTGGCTGTGCTAATTAGAAAAAGTGCGAAAATGTGTTATCTTTCACCGTTCAACCTACCAGAGATGTACTGCAATGCTGCCAGTGGTTTGCGGCTATCAAGAATGATGCTTACGGTGACCAAAGATTATCAGAGGGATTTTCAGGCTGAACGGATAGGGAATCCATTTAAAGATGGCAGCTGAGAAGTGATGCGATAACATATTATTTTCTCCCTTCACAACAAAACAGAAGATTCTCGATTAGAGGTAACGTAATGTTAGCTGGACTAGGTAAATTAGCTAGCTAACCATACAGTCCTGTATTGAACTCTGAAAGCCGTTAGCTAAATCATATAGCTAGCTATCTTTTGGATACACACGGTAAATACATTTTGCCTATGCCATGGTAATCACTGCTTGACTGGTAGCTAGCTACCTTCAGCAGAGTAAACATGTTTGTCTGTTCGTTCTATCTTTAACTAAGCTAGCTAACATTAGCAAATGAGAAAAACTCAATCTGGTAACCATCTATTCTACCCTTGTCTGGAAAACACTCCGTTACTAAAATTAGAATTGTTGATATAGTGTCAAGGAAGTAGTAGGTGGGTGTGGTGGTGGAATCAGGCGCAGGACGCAGAAGTATATTCCAAAGACTTTAGTGAAAATACTCACAGTACCAACACTAAATAGCCCGAAGGCGAAACTCCGCACGCAAGCGAAACTAATACGCGCGCACAAACAGGTGCGACGAAAACACTCCAAACTATGGAGGAACAGCTCAACCGAGCAAAATGCACAATACGTCTGGCAACAACCAAGACAGTGGAAACAATAACACACAACACTAGGCAAAACACAACGAGAACTTATAGGACACTAATTACACTAAACGAGAAACAGGTGTACAACAATCAGACAAAAGCAAACGAACACAGAAACATACAACGGTGGCAGCTAGTATTCCGGAGACGACGAACGCCGAAGCCTGCCCGAGCAAGGAAGAGAGGCAGCCTCGGCCGAAACCGTGACAGTACCCCCCCCTTGACGCGCGGCTCCAGACGTGCGCCGACTCCGGCCTCGGGGACGACCAGGAGGACGCGGAGCAGGGCGCGTCGGGTGCCCACGATGGAATTCCGTCAGGAGAGACGGGTCCAAAACGTCTCTCCTCGGCACCCAGCACCGTTCCTCCGGACCGTACCCCTCCCACTCCACTAGATACTGGAGACCCCCCATCCGACGTCTCGAATCCAAGATGGACCTCACGGAGTACGCCGGTGCCCCCTCGATGTCCAATGGGGGCGGAGGAGTCTCCCTGATCTCACTTTCCTGGAGTGGGCCAGCTACCACCGGCCTGAGAAGAGACACATGGAACGAGGGGTTAATACTTTTATATCCAACGGGTAGTTGTAATTTGTAACACACCTCGTTCAACCTTCTCAGGACTTTAAATGGCCCTACAAACCGCCGACCCAGTTTCCGACAGGGCAGGCGGAGGGGCAGGTTTCTGGTAGAGAGCCAGACTCGATCACCAGGTGCGTACACCGGTCCCTCACTGCGGTGGAGATCGGCGCTCGCCTTCTGACGTCGGAGGGCCCGCTGCAGGTGGACGTGTGCAGCGTTCCATGTCTCCTCCGAGCGCCGCGCCCACTCATCCACCGCAGGAGCCTCGATCTGGCTCTGCTGCCAAGGTGCCAGAACCGGCTGGTAACCTAGCACACATTGAAAAGGGGTTAGGTTAGTGGAGGAATGGCGTAGGGAATTCTGGGCCATCTCGGCCCAGGGAACGTACCTTGCCCACTCCTCCGGCCGGTCCTGGCAGTATGTTCTAAGAAACCTACCCACATCCTGGTTCACGCGTTCCACCTGCCCATTACTCTCCGGGTGGTAACCCGAGGTGAGGCTCACCGAGACCCCCAACCGCTCCATAAAGGCTCTCCAGACCCTGGAGGTAAATTGGGGACCCCGATCAGACACAATATCCTCGGGTACCCCGTAGTGCCGGAACACATGGGTGAATAGTGCTTCGGCGGTTTGCAGGGCAGTAGGAAGGCCCGGCATGGGGAGCAAACGACAGGCCTTAGAAAACCGGTCCACAACGACCAGTATAGTGGTGTTCCCCTGTGAAGGAGGAAGGTCTGTAAGGAAATCCACCGAGAGGTGAGACCATGGTCGTTGTGGAACGGGCAGGGGTAGTAACTTACCCCTAGGCAGATGTCTAGGCGCCTTACACTGGGCGCACACCGAGCAGGAGGAAACATAAACCCTCACATCCTTCGCCAACGTGGGCCACCAGTACTTGGCACTAAGACAGTGCACTGTCCGGCCGATACCAGGATGTCCAGAGGAGGGTGACGTGTGAGCCCAATAGATCAATCGATCCCGAACCTCGAGCGGAACGTACTTCCGACCCTCAGGGCATTGCGGTGGACTAGGGTCGGTGCGTAACGCCCGCTCGAGTTCAGCATCGACCTCCCACACTACCGGTGCCACCAGACACGACTCCGGCAGTATGGGAGTGGGCTCCACGGACCTCTCCTCCGTGTCATACCGCCGAGACAGCGCATCTGCCTTACCGTTCTGTGACCCAGGGATGTACGTGATCTTAAATGTAAACCTGGTCAAGAACATATTCCATCTTGCCTGGCGAGGGTTCAGCCTCCTCGCTGCCCGGATGTACTCCAGGTTACGGTGGTCCGTCAAAATGAGGAAAGGGTGTTGAGCCCCCTCAAGCCAGTGCCTCCACACCTTTAGGGCCTGTACCACGGCTAACAGCTCCCTGTCCCCTACGTCATAGTTCCGCTCCGCCGGACTGAGCTTCTTAGAATAAAAAGCACAGGGGCGGAGTTTAGGTGGCGCGCCAGACCGTTGTGAAAGCACGGCTCCTAGACCGGCCTCTGATGCGTCCACCTCTACCTGGAACGGCAAAGAGGGATCCGGATGCGCCAGCACCGGGGCCGAGGTAAACAGGCCCTTCAGCCTCCCAAAGGCCCTGTCCGCCTCGGCCGACCACTGCAGACGCACCGGACCCCCCTTCAAAAGAGACGTGATGGGAGCTGCCACCTGTCCAAACCCCCGGATAAACCTCCGGTAGTAATTCGCAAACCCCAAAAACTGCTGCACCTCCTTCACAGTGGTTGGTGTTTGCCAATTACGCACGGCCGACACCCGGTCTACCTCCATCTTCACCCCTGACGCAGACAACTGATACCCCAAAAAGGAGACCGACTCCTGGAAAAACAGACACTTCTCTGCCTTAACATACAGGTCGTGCTCCACCAGCCCCCGCAACACTCTGCGCACCAGGGCCACATGCTCGACACGGGTAGGCGAGTACACGAGAATGTCATCTATGTACACAACCACCCCCTGCCCCTGCATGTCCCTGAAGATCTCATCCACGAATGATTGGAAAACTGACGGAGCGTTCATCAACCCGTATGGCATGACCAGATACTCGTAATGGCCCGAGGTGGTACTAAAGGCTGTCTTCCATTCATCGCCCTCCCTGATGCGTACCAAGTTGTACGCGCTCCTGAGATCTAATTTAGTGAAGAAACGCGCCCCATGCAATGACTCAGTCATGGTCGCAATCAGCGGGAGTGGATAACTGTACTTCACCGTAATCTGATTGAGACCACGATAATCGATGCACGGGCGTAAACCACCATCCTTTTTCTTCACAAAAAAGAAACTCGAGGACGCAGGGGAAGTGGAAGGCCGTATGTATCCTTGTCTCAGAGATTCGTCTATGTAAGTCTCCATAGCTTTCTTCTCCTCCTGAGACAGAGGATACACATGGCTCCGTGGGAGCGCAGCTCCTGCCTGGAGGTCTATCGCACAATCTCCCTGCCTATGGGGCGGCAACCGCGTCGCCCTCGACTTACTAAATGCAATAGCCAAATCCCCATACTCAGGAGGAACGTGCAATGCGGGCACCTGGTTTGGACTCTCCACCGAGGTAGCCCCTACGGAAACGCCCAAACATCGACCCACACACTGGGCAGACCACTCCATCAGAGCTCTCTCCCGCCACGAAATAGATGGGTTGTGGGTACTTAACCAGGGTATGCCCAGCACCACCGGATACGCAGGCGAGTCGATTAGAAATAACTGAATCATCTCCTGATGACCCCCCTGCGCACATATCCTAAGTGGCGCAGTGACCTCCCTGATCAAGCCCGCACCCAACGGACGGCTATCTAGGGCATGAACGGGGAAAGGGACATCAACAGGGAGAAGGGGAATCCCTAAGGCTAAACAAAACTTCTTATCAACAAAGTTCCCAGCTGCGCCTGAATCTACCAGCGCCTTATGCTGGGAATGAGGTGCTACCTGTGGAAAACGCACAGGTATACAGAAATGTGCAACAGAGAGCTCTGGGTGAGTGGGGCGCCTACTCACCTGGAAGGAATCCCCAGTGCGGGACCTGTCGTTGTCCCCCCTAGGAGGCCATCCCCAGCACCTAGCCGCGGTGTGTCCTCCCCGACCACAGTTGGTGCAGGAGATGGACCCCCTTGTAAGCCGACCCCTCCTCTCTCTAGCGCCAGCGCCCCCGAGCTCCATGGGGCACGGCTCGGAGGCGCTGGAGGGTGAAATGGACGGACCCCCCTCGGAACGTCCGCGGGTAGCTAGTAGGTTATCCAGCCTGATGGACATGTCGACCAACTGGTCGAACGAGAGGCTGGTGTCCCTACAGGCCAGCTCCCGACGGACGTCCTCGCGAAGACTACATCGGTAGTGATCGATGAGAGCCCGCTCATTCCACCCTGCATCCGCCGCTAGAGTACGGAATTCAAGGGCGAACTCCTGGGCACTCCTCCTCCCCTGCCGGAGGAAGACCAGACGCTCCCCCGCCGCTTTCCCATCCGGAGGATGGTCAAACACCGCCCTGAAGCGGCGGGAGAACTCGTCGTAGGTGATGGTGTCCGCGTCGATCCTCCTCCACTCCGCGTTGGCCCATTCCAACGCCTTCCCGGAAAGGCAGGAGATCAGGGCGGACACGCTCTCATGTCCCGAGGGCGCCGGGTGCACGGTGGCCAGGTACAGCTCCACCTGGAGAAGGAATCCCTGACACCCGGCCGCGGTCCCGTCGTAGGCTCTCGGGAGCGAGAGTCGAACTCCCCTGGGTTCCGGAGCGGGAACGGGCTGACTGGCCGATGGTGCTGGCAGAGAGGATGGCGGTGGAGGCGTTCCCCAGCCTCGGATGGTGGTGATCACCTCCTGCAGGGCGGACCCCATCTGCAGGATCTGGTCCCTCTGTTCCCGGACCTTTTCCTCCAGCGTCGCCTGGGCTGCTGCGGCTCCTGCTGATTCCATACTTAAAGGTGTGTTATTCTGTCAAGGAAGTAGTAGGTGGGTGTGGTGGTGGAATCAGGCGCAGGACGCAGAAGTATATTCCAAAGACTTTAGTGAAAATACTCACAGTACCAACACTAAATAGCCCGAAGGCGAAACTCCGCACGCAGGCGAAACCAATACGCGCACACAAACAGGTGCGACGAAAACACTCCAAACTATGGAGGAACAGCTCAACCGAGCAAAATGCACAATACGTCTGGCAACAACCAAGACAGTGGAAACAATAACACACAACACTAGGCAAAACACAACGAGAACTTATAGGACACTAATTACACTAAACGAGAAACAGGTGTACAACAATCAGACAAAAGCAAACGAACACAGAAACATACAACGGTGGCAGCTAGTATTCCGGAGACGACGAACGCCGAAGCCTGCCCGAGCAAGGAAGAGAGGCAGCCTCGGCCGAAACCGTGACATATAGCTAACTCACTCTCTGTGTGTTGGTAGTAATGATGAATGTGTAAAAATGGTCTATGGTTGGTTAGTTGGTTCTCAGCTGGCTAGCAATCTTGCTGCCGATTTAGTGATGCTACAGTGGGGAAAAAAGTATTTAGTCAGCCACCAATTGTGCAAGTTCTCCGACTTAAAAAGATGAGAGAGGCCTGTAATTTTCATCATAGGTACACGTCAACTATGACAGACAAAATGAGAGAGAAAAAATCCAGAAAATCACATTGTCGGATTTTTTATGAATTTATTTGCAAATTATGGTGGAAAATAAGTATTTGGTCAATAACAAAAGTTTCTCAATACTTTGTTATATACCCTTTGTTGGCAATGACACAGGTCAAACGTTTTCTGTAAGTCTTCACAAGGTTTTCACACACTGTTGCTGGTATTTTGGCCCATTCCTCCATGCAGATCTCCTCTAGAGCAGTGATGTTTTGGGGCTGTCGCTGGGCAACACGGACTTTCAACTCCCTCCAAAGATTTTCTATGGGGTTGAGATCTGGAGACTGGCTAGGCCACTCCAGGACCTTGAAATGCTTCTTACGAAGCCACTCCTTCGTTGCCCGGGCGGTGTGTTTGGGATCATTGTCATGCTGAAAGACCCAGCCACGTTTCATCTTCAATGCCCTTGCTGATGGAAGGAGGTTTTCACTAAAAATCTCACGATACATGGCCCCATTCATTCTTTCCTTTACACGGATCAGTCGTCCTGGTCCCTTTGCAGAAAAACAGCCCCAAAGCATGATGTTTCCACCCCCCATGCTTCACAGTAGGTATGGTGTTCTTTGGATGCAACTCAGCATTCTTTGTCCTCCAAACACGACGAGTTGAGTTTTTACCAAAAAGTTCTATTTTGGTTTCATCTGACCATATGACATTCTCCCAATCCTCTTCTGGATCATCCAAATGCACTCTAGCAAACTTCAGACGGGCCTGGACATGTACTGGCTTAAGCAGGGGGACACGTCTGGCACTGCAGGATTTGAGTCCCTGGCGGCGTAGTGTGTTACTGATGGTAGGCTTTGTTACTTTGGTCCCAGCTCAATGCAGGTCATTCACTAGGTCCCCCCGTGTGGTTCTGGGATTTTTACTCACCGTTCTTGTGATCATTTTTGACCCCACGGGGTGAGATCTTGCGTGGAGCCCCAGATCGAGGGAGATTATCAGTGGACTTGTATGTCTTCCATTTCCTAATAATTGCTCCCACAGTTGATTTCTTCAAACCAAGCTGCTTACCTATTGCAGATTCAGTCTTCCCAGCCTGGTGCAGGTCTACAATTTTGTTTCTGGTGTCCTTTGACAGCTCTTTGGTCTTGGCCATAGTGGAGTTTGGAGTGTGACTGTTTGAGGTTGTGGACAGGTGTCTTTTATACTGATAACAAGTTCAAACAGGTGCCATTAATACAGGTAACGAGTGGAGGACAGAGGAGCCTCTTAAAGAAGAAGTTACAGGTCTGTGAGAGCCAGAAATCTTGCTTGTTTGTAGGTGACCAAATACTTATTTTCCACCATAATTTGCAAATAAATTCATTAAAAATCCTACAATGTGATTTTCTGGATTTCTTTTTCTCAATTTGTCTGTCATAGTTGACATGTACCTATGATGAAAATTACAGGCCTCTCTCATCTTTTTAGGTGGGAGAACTTGCACAATTGGTGGCTGACTAAATACTTATTTCCCCCACTGTAACTAACTACCAGCAAGCTGGCAATATTGAAATGTCCATGTTAGGTGTGCTAAACTAGCCAGTCTAATAGAGATCAATACAATTAGTGGGGTGGTTAAATAGTGTATTGTTGTGTGTTTTGTTGTAGGTGGTACAAAATCTGATTCCACCAGCATGTTTCCAACTCCTAGCTCTGCACAAAACGAAGGTAAGTTGGTACAAATATTTACAAGCTGACAGCTAAAATGTACAATAAGCATGGCATAAACATGAATTTGGTAGTGTTTGTATGGGTTTGTGTTTGTGTTATGGGGTTACAGGTGGTTAGACCACAGAGTACCTTCCAGACCATGTAATCAATTTAGTCTACCCCTTTTCTCTTTGGAAAACTCAGGTTATCTGGAGTCCTTCCACAGGCCCTGATGAAAAATACTCCAAAGCGGCAGCATTTTGGGTACACGAGCATGAGGGACCGGACACACCATGCGGTTATGGAGCGCAACAAGATTGTGGGACAAAAAATTTGCAAGGGACACTGAAAGGTATAAAATCAAGACTACAACAGTAATGACACGACCACCTAATTCTTCTCTCTGCAGATCTCAAAACACAATACAAAGACATGTCTACAAAAATCCCCTGCCAAGCGCTGCTATTGACAAGAATGATCTGTCAAAGTCAATGGGCTGGGGGAGATTTACAGATAGGTCTTTGAGATGAGGAAGGGGTTCTTGGTTGTGCTTAGAGACAGTACATGTATATTGGTGTGTATGAGAACGATTGAAAGGTACCATTTCTCCTCATTCTCCCATACACAACAATACACACTGTGTAAGAACTGCCCTCCTAAGACTTTTCACACCTTCTGCAGCCCCCCAGCCCATTCACTTTGTTGACTGATCTTTCCTCTCAAAAGCAGCTCTAATGTCCCTCATTGACCCTAAACAACACACTAGTATGTCTCTAAACACTTAGGTCCCAATCAGTTGACACCTTTACCAACAAAGGTGTGTTGCCCTACGTCCCTTCCACAAAAAGTGTAAAATGGTAACACCACAACCATGTCTTTCCTGGAGACGTGCAGTACCAGCAGTTCTGCAAGAGGTCCAAACAGTTGGTGGTTAAAGTCTACGAGCCCTACGCCATTTCCGGCAGTCTTTTGGTGGGTACTAAGCTAACATATGGAATTGTTTTAAGATGATCATACCATGGATCATTTAGCTATTTGATTTTGAATTTTAGGACCCCTTTAGGTCTAAAAATTTTAGCCCATAGAAACACATTGAATAACACATTAATAAATGACAAAAAAGACAGTCAAAAAAGTAATAATAAGGAATAAGGTTTGGAAGTGTCTGTCCTATATCTAGGAGATATAAGAAAGCTCAGGAAATATTTGTGTCTTTTTGGTCAAATTTTTTTGTTGGCACAAAACTACCTCCATACTTCCATTAGTTTGTATGGGTTACCTTCAGACAAATCCTGTGACACTTGTGGGGGTTGTAGAGCAAAACGGAGAACATAGTTTTGTAGGCCAAACCGTTCAAACGCTACAGACGTCATGAGAACACTGATTTTCAAGATGTCTCATGGTCTGACAAACACCGCTGTAGCTCTGCCACCTTCCACCGCAGATGCGGAAGGCAGCCATAGGCGGATGCAGTGGATTGAGACTCAGCCCATGCTTAAACTGACGGATTTTGATGGGGATTTTTAAAATTATGTTACTTAGATTGACGCACCGGTGTGTCAATAGACTCTCAAGGATTTTAACCATGTCTCAGTAATGACCAACACATCTGGATTGGAGCTGTAAACCAACAATTTCAGTTGATACATTTTAGGTAATACGCTTCTAGTGTTAACGTGCAGAAAACCCAGGCTTTCACAAGAGCAGAAATCAGTGAAGCATAAATCATCTGAGCACAAGTCAGAATTGGGGCTAGCAACAGTAGACGGGCTAGGGTGTCCATTTCCAGATATCATCAGCAGTCAGGGCACGGCAGAGGACAGGGAGAGATTTGCAGTGTTGAGTTTTTATGACCTTTGAATGTGCATCAGATGGCAACAAGATCATATTGTACAGCAATTTCATCAGATAACATGAATACAAAGCTGGCGAGAGAAGGTTAGAATAGGATGGGAGGCCAAGAGTCCATTTAACCAATAGAGAGTCAGAGTCGTGAGTGTGGGAACAAACATTATCTGTTCCACGGTCGGGTAAACAAGCAAGTTCATAGTCAACAAAGCGTGCAGTCGTCATGGAGCAAATAGCACAAAACACAACAAAGAAGTAAAACGGCTTGGGGCTAGCCATTGTATGTTCAAAGAGTCACTAGACTCACAAAATAACGTGAGAGAGTAGCTCTCTATCTCCAGTAGGCTGTACAAATCTGAGATTAAATAAATAAATAAATAGTAGGCCTTTGCTAGTTAATTAAAGCGTTTCTGAGTAAATCTCACATAATAAGATTCACAAGTTAATTAGCCTACATAAAAAAATCAGATCAGTCCAAAGTCTGCGTATGTGTGTGCGTGTGTGCTGGAGGCTAGCGAAAGCTCGGGAGAGAGGGGGGAGTGTGGCGGGGGTACCTGTACCAGACAGGGGGAGACAGGCCAGGGCAGACGGGTGGTATCCAAGCAGCAGTGCAGCAGTCAACGGGAGTAGATGTCACACCCGCTTGGGAGAAGCTTTTGTCGGGAGTAGGAGAGGAGGCGTTCAACCTTACCAGACAGGTGCATGGTGGAGCAGATAAACGTCCGAAGCGATAAAGCTGAACGAAAAACATTGGGCGAAGACAAAACAAAGACGCCTCAATTCATGAATAAATAAGTGTGATTGAGGCTCTCTCTCACTAATTGATTGATTTTATAATAACACATATGATTTCAGTCTGTGAGTGTGTGATATGGATGTTGGTGTTTTTTTCCGATATTTTAAAGAAAACCTTTTATAAACAATGGCAACACTGCCATGTTGATCTGAGCCTTGCTGTTGGAAAACCACATTAGTGTCCGAACTTCAGCTGTCACAGATGCACCTCCCCCGACTTCACTCCTCGACTTTTGTCTACAGTAGGTTGCTTTAACCTTACCACTTAAACGCACCAATTGACTTCGACTGGTTTCAGGTGAATTTGTGAAGAGCTTTCTGTCACGATCGTCTACATATGAAGAAGCGGACCAAAGCGCAGCGTTGCGAGTGAACATGATTTATTAATTAACGTACTCACGAAAACAAAACAAACAAAGACGATGCGTGAAGTCCAATAAACAGAGACACTGGAACATGGAACAATAACCCACAACTAACACAAGAAAACCTACATCTTAAATATGGCTCCCAATCAGAGATAACGAGCCGACAGCTGACACTCGTTACCTCCGATTGGGAGTCAATGAATACAAACAAGGAAACACAACCACAACCTAGAAATAGACACAACAGAACTCCTCACCTAGAAATAAACGTGACAGACATGCAAACATAAAATTACACCCAAAACCCAACAAACAACATACACCCTGGCTCAAATACACAAGTCCTGGAGCCAGAGTGTGACAGTACCCCCCCCTAAAGGTGCGAACTCCGGGCGCACCAGCATACAGTCTAGGGGAGGGTCTGGGTGGGCGTCTGTCCACGGTGGCGGTTCTGCTTCTGGTCGTGGTCCCCATCCCACCTTAGTCACTCTCCGCTTCCGTCCTCCCTTCCTCATGACCACCCCCCAACTCAACCCCACTGGATTAAGGGGCGGCACCGGACTCAGGGGCGGCACCTGACTACGGGACAGTACCGGACTAAGGGGCAGCACCGGACTAAGGGGCAGCACCGGGATAAGGGGCAGCACCGGGACAAGGGGCAGCACCGGACTACGGGGCAGTACCGGACTAAAGGGCAGTACAGGACTAAGGGGCAGCACCGGGCTAAGGGGCAGTACCGGACTACGGGGCAGCACCGGACTAAAGGGCAGCACCGGGCTAAGAGGCAGTACCGGACTAGATGGCGGATCCTGGCTGGCTGGCTCTGGCGGATCCTGGCGGGACGGCTCTGGCGGATCCTGGCGGGACGACTCTGGCGGATCCTGGCGGGACGGCTCTGGCGGATCCAGGCTGGACGGCTCTGGCGGATCCAGGCTGGACGGCTCTGGCGGATCCTGGCGGGACGGCTCTGGCGGATCCGGGCTGACCGGCTCTGGCGGATCCTGGCTGGCCGGCTCTGGCTGATCCTGGCTGGACGGCTCTGGCTGATCCTGGCTGGACGGCTCTGGCGGATCCTGGCGGGACGGCTCTGGCGGATCCGGGCTGACCGGCTCTGGCGGATCCTGGCTGGCCGGCTCTGGCTGATCCTGGCTGGACGGCTCTGGCGGATCCAGGCTGGACGGCTCTGGCGGATCCAGGCTGGACGGCTCTGGCGGATCCTGGCGGGACGGCTCTGGCGGATCCTGGCTGGCCGGCTCTGGCTGATCCTGGCTGGCTGACGGATCTGGCTGCTCATGGCTGGCTGACGGATCTGGCTGCTCATGGCTGACTGACGGATCTGGCTGCTCATGGCTGGCTGACGGATCTGGCTGCTCATGGCTGGCTGACGGATCTGGCTGCTCATGGCTGGCTGACGGGTCTGGCTGCTCATGGCTGGCTGACGGGTCTGGCTGCTCATGGCTGGCTGACGGATCTGGCTGCTCATGGCTGGCTGACGGGTCTGGCTGCTCATGGCTGGCTGACGGATCTGGCTGCTCATGGCTGACTGACGGATCTGGCTGCTCATGGCTGGCTGATGGTGCTGGCTGGGAGGCTGGCGGTGGAGGCGGACCCCAGCCTCGGATAGCAGTCATCACCTCCAGCAGGGCGGCTCCCATCTGCAGGATCTGCTCTTTCTGGTTCCGAACCTGAGCTTCCAGTCTAGTATGGGCTGCGTCGGCTCCTGCTGATTCCATAGCAGGTGTCTGATTCTGTCTGGCGGACGGCTCTGCAGGCTCATGGCAGACGGACGGCTTTGCAGGCTCAGTACAGACGGGCGGCTTATGCAGCGCTTGGCAGACGGGCAGTTCAGACGCCCTAGGACAGACGGCAGACTCTGGCCGGCTGGCGACGCACATCGTGGACCTGGTGCGTGGAGTAGGAACAGACCGGCCCGTACCGGGAACACCCACCACTGGCCTTAACTGGGGATCAAGAACGGACCGGACCAGACTGGGAACACACTTCAGTCTCTCATGCCGTGCCACAACAACTTCCCTCCTTCCACTCGCCAATGGCTCCCGTAATCCGAATGCCTTCTCTCCAGCTCTACCTGTGGCAGCCTCCTGCTGCCCAGGCGCCCAAGCCATGTGCCCCCCCCCAAAAAATTTTTGGGGAGTAACCACGGGCTTCCAGCCTCGACTCCGCGCTGCCTCCTCGTACCACCTCCTCTCGGCTGCAGCCGCCTCCAGCTCTTCACGAGGGCGGTGATATTCCTCCATTTGTGGCCAAGGACCCTTTCCAGCCCGTATCTCCTCCCATGTCCATGAATCCGTTGGAGGTAGGTCCTGTTGCCGCTTGTTACGCTGCTTGGTCCTCTTTTGGTGGGTTATTCTGTCACGATCGTCTACATATGAAGAAGCGGACCAAAGCGCAGCGTTGCGAGTGAACATGATTTATTAATTAACGTACTCACGAAAACAAAACAAACAAAGACGATGCGTGAAGTCCAATAAACAGAGACACTGGAACATGGAACAATAACCCACAACTAACACAAGAAAACCTACATCTTAAATATGGCTCCCAATCAGAGATAACGAGCCGACAGCTGACACTCGTTACCTCCGATTGGGAGTCAATGAATACAAACAAGGAAACACAACCACAACCTAGAAATAGACACAACAGAACTCCTCACCTAGAAATAAACGTGACAGACATGCAAACATAAAATTACACCCAAAACCCAACAAACAACATACACCCTGGCTCAAATACACAAGTCCTGGAGCCAGAGTGTGACACTTTCTGATAATTGGTGGGTGTGTCTGTTGGAGGGGGTATCTTTCTTCACCTCTGAGAGACAATCAGCAATTAGTGTAAGTACTTCAATCTCCCCTAGTATTTCAGCGGCAGCTGTAAACTGCGGTCTTGTGAAGCGGCGGTGTTGTCACCCAAAATGAAGACTGTCGCCGAAACAAAGACGTTCTGCCGAGTTGTTCTGCGGAGGTATTCGAGGAAGGAAAGAGAGAAGGTTTTCACACATTTTACAATTACATTTACATTTTCGTCATTTAGCAGGCACACCACTCTCTCACTTGAGTATGTTACCTAGTTCTTTTCAGATTATCAAATGTAGCTTTTTTATGGCTTTGTCAAGTATGTGTAATTTCTATCCCTGTTCGCTCCTCTGCCTGTAGGTTTTACAATTAGTAATTCAGTCTCCCCTAGTTTTTCAGTGGCAGCTGTAAGCCGCAGTCTTGTCAAGCGGCGGTGTTGTCGCCCAAAATGAAGACTGCCGCCGAAATAAAGACGTTCTGCAGATTTATTCAAGGAAGGAAAGAGAGGAAGGCTTCACACCACTCTCTCACTTGAGGATCTTACCTAGTTATTTTCTGATGATCTCATTTTGCTCTTTTGTAGCTTCTACCAGGTGGCGTGGAGAGGATCTGTGTCTGCACCATGTGCTCTCACTACTGGTGTCCCCCAGGGCTCAGTTCTAAGCTCTCTCCTCTTTTCTCTATACCAGTGGCGGCTCCTGAAAAAATTCTCAGGGGGGGCAATTTTTCTGATGATTTAGGTGACCTACACACATTTTAAAAAAGATATGTCCAGCAACAACATGAAGACAGGGGCAGCATATAAGTCAATACCAGAAGCATTTATTGACTGATCTCAAAAGTGTTGGCTTACCAGGGTTGGTGGAGCCCTCAGTTTCATCTTTGCCTCGCAAAGCTAACTCAAACACTCCGCAAAACTTCACACACTGGATTAGCCGGCTGAGGATGTGGCGGTTCTTGCTAATGTCGTAGTAAATATATTTGTTATAGTGAATATGGAATATGATATGTTGAGTAAAATGTTGTGCTAAGATCTATTTAGGTCAGGAGCTGGTTATAAGTTCTGTTCCTATCCAATAACAATGGACAAAAGGGTCCTATCTTGTCAGCCTTGTCAGTTTCAGTTCTCCAGTAAACTTGTGATTATCAACACTAACCTCATCGTTGTGGCGGCGGACAGCTAGCCTGTATCCCTCATCCAGTTGAGTGGGAATGTTCACTCTCCCCAAAGCAGACAATCTCAAACATCTATCCATGTGGGTCTTTGACAGCTCATGTTTCTTAATCTTTCCTGAAAGATGGTGCATGTCCGTTACACACCAGTCGCTGTCCAAGCGGTGCTGTCTGCCGTGCCGCCTTCAGGGTAAAAGAGTAAGCAGGGGGTAGCAGAAGACTGCATTAGCTACATCGCAGCCTGCTAGCCAGGTTTTTCGTTCGTACCAATTTTTGGAAAATCCTCGGGTGTAGGACTTCCCCCCTTTAGTAGAAACCTGTTGAATTATTAAATTTGGTCTGGGAGGTCCTAATTGTTTCGTTGCCAATTTATCTTCATTTGTTCGCCGACAAAAAGGAACTTCTTTCAAAGACACAATCGAGTTGCACTGAAGCCTAGCCATTTTCACAGTAGTAGTGAATTGATTGATGAGGCTACCCGCTCTTTTCTTAGTTACGTTCATGGTTATGTTACGTATGACGAAAGCGCGTAAGTGCAAGCCCTCAGAAACCCATAGAGATTGTATTGAAAGCTCTGATATTTGAAAAAAATAGATTTTACATGGGAGTCTATGACAGACTTCTGGGCGATTTTCAACCTGACTGAAATCGCCCCAAAAGGGTGGGGGCCATTTGAAGCACGACTTTAGCCTGATTGGACATTTAGTGGCACTGTGGCAGATCAGACGTCTAGATTACAACACTGATAACTACTGTTGCCGTGATATAATTGATTAGAAAAAAAATCCCTTCCTTTTCCCGTTTGGCAGTGCGTCGCCCATATCGCCCTATTGAACACACCGCCCCTGCTCTATACACTAAGTCACTCGGCTCTGTCATATCCTTTCATGGTCTCTCCTATCAATGCTATGCATGCCTGGCAGACATCTCAGCTTGGATGTCGGCCCACCCCCTCAAGCTCAACCTCGACAAGACGGAGCTGCTCTTCCTCCCGGGGAAGGCCTGCCCACTCCAAGACCTCTCCATCATGGTCGACAACTCCACAGTATCCCCCTCCCAGAGTGCAAAGAACCTTGGCGTGAACCTGGACAACACCCTGTCGTTCTCTTCAAACATGCAGGTTCATGCGCTACAACATCCATAGAGTATGACCTTTCCTCACACAGGAAGCGGTGCAGGTCCTAATCCAGGCACTCGTCATATCCCCTCTGGTCTCTTGGCCATCCCACCTCTACGGGAGGTTAGCTCCTGCTCAGCCCAGTCAAAGATCTTCTATGTCCTGGCAATGGTGGGACCAGCTTCCCCCTCATGCTAGGACAACAGAGTCCTTGCCCATCTTCCAAAACGTCTGAAACCCTACCTCTATAAAGAGTATCTTAAATAAGACATCTCAGTCTTATTACCCTCCACTCAAAAAACAAAAAAACAACCTTGCACTTATCTTTTCCTACTAGCACGAACTTTGTCTTACCTAACTATCTCAAGATGAATGCACTAACTGGATAAGAGCATCTGGATAAGAGCGTCTGCTAAATGACTAAAATGTAAATTCCTATGTAAAAAATAAAAAATACAAGTAAATGGGTTTCCATAGTATTTTCAACTCTACTGAGTTTTTCACCAAAATATTTAGTTATATAGCGAATTACATTTACATTTACGTCATTTAGCAGACGCTCTTATCCAGAGCGACTTACAAATTGGTGCATTCACCTTATAGCCAGTGGGATAACCACTTTACCATAAAAAAAAAAAAAAAAAACATGTTTATTTTTGTGGGGTGGGGTGGGGTAAGGGGGGGTGAATATGCCCACAATGGTCTTAGCAGGCGCTCTCTAGCCAACAGCTTGCAGATACAGTGTGGGTAGGCTACCTACATGACGAGATTCCTATTATGGAAAAAAAGAGCGAGATTATTTTTATTTGTCAAATGGCAGCCAAGCATCGACGATCATGTCACCAGAATAAGACCCTCGATATTTATTGGAAAGCATCTTTCACCACCCTGTGATGTTCATCATAATTTATTTAATCTGTAGCCTAATAAACTGAATGCTTTCCGGAGTCGTAGTGGGAGGACCACACAACATATCATCGCGTGACTCCCAAGTTTACTTTGATCTGATGGTTATTATATCAATATTTGCGCATTAAGGCGCCATTTCTCGCATAATAAATGTTATTGACACAAAAAGATCCCACCTTGTCTAGCTACTCTCCTAATTATGTGTTCACCAACACTTGTCTAGCTATCTTGTTTTGTCGACATTTAGAAAGTTTACCGACAAAATGTGCTGTTTCCATCAGGCCTGTCGTGACATTTTTTATCCGACAAGTACCTTACTCGCATAAAAAGGTTGGCTGGAAGCCTGGTTCATAACATACTTATAAAATGTAAAATAGTCAACAGTAACTATTCAATATGACTGTGACACACTTTGTGCTTTGTCAAAATACAAAAAATGCACAATACAGTAGGCTATCATATTAAAGTACAGTATTGTTATGATATAGGGGGTAGTGTATTTGTAGTACACAGACAGCAGCACACTCTCCAGGATACACTTCCACACTCCATCCCCCAGGTGGCAGCACCATCTGGGTCTAAATGCTGAGCCAAGCCTCTGTAAGCTGACAGGTGATGACAAATAGGGTGATTAATTTTGAATCTTTAGTTTAGGCATGCCTGTTTGTAGCAAGGTTATTATAGTTTTGTGTTTTTATATTAGTTTTTATTCAATTAATATTTTTTATTATATTTCAAATTCAGTTTAGTTTCAGTTAGTTTTCAGACCTGATTTGCTAGATTTTATTTAAATTGAACAAAAAAATGTACGCAACATGTAAAGTGTTGGTCGCATGTTTCATGAGCTGAAATAAAAGATCCCAGAAATGTTCCATATGCACAAAAAGCTTATTTCTCTCAAATGTTGTGCACAAATTTGTTTACATCCCTGTTAGTGAGCATTTCTCCTTTGCCAAGATAATCCATCCACCTGACAAGTGTGTCATATCAAGAAGCTGATTAAACAGTATGATCATTACACAGGTGCACCTTGTGCTGGGGACAATAAAAGGCCACTCTAAAATGTCCAGTTTTGTCACACAACACAATGCCACAGATGTCTAAAGTTTTGAGGGAGAATGCAATTGGCATGCTGACTGCAGGAATGTCCACCAGAGCTATTGCAAGATAATTGAATGTTCATTTCTCTACCATAAGCCGCCTCCAACGTTGTTTTAGAGAATTTGGCAGTACGTCCAACCGGCCTCACAACCGCAGACCACTTGTAACCACGCCAGCCCAGGACCTCCACATCCGGCTTCTTCACCTGCGGGATCGTCTCAGACCAGCCACCCGGACAGATGATGAAACTGTGGGTTTGCGCAACCAAAGAATTTCTGCACAAACTGTCAGAAACCGTCTAAGGGAAGCTCATCTGCATACTCATCATCCTCACCAGGGTCTTGATCTGACTTCAGTTCGGTGTCGTAACCGACTTAAGTGGGCAAATGCTCAGCTTCGATGGCCACACTAGAGAAGTGTGCTCTTCATGGATTAATCACGGTTTCAACTGTACCGGGCAGATGCCAGACAGTGTGTATGGCATTGTGTGGTTTGCTGATGTCAACATTGTGAACAGAGTACCCCATGGTGGCGGTAGGGTTATGGTTTGGGCAGGCATAAGCTATGGACAATGAACACAATTACATTTTATCAATGGCAATTTGAACGTACAGAGATACCATGACGAGATCCCAGGGGCCCATTGTCGTGCCATTTATCCGCCGCCATCACCTCATATTTCAGCATGACAATGTACGGCAATGTATGTCGCAAGGATCTGTACACAATTCCTGGAAGCTGAAAATGTCCCAGTTATTCCATGGCCTGCATACTCACCAGACATGTCACCCATTGAGCATGTTTGGGATGCTCTGGATCGAAGTGTACGGCAGCGTGTTCCAGTTCCCGCCAATATCCAGCAACTTCTCACAGTCATTAAAGAGGAGTGGGACAACATTCCACAGGCCACAATCAACAGCCTGATCAACTCTATGGTGGTCACACCAGATGCTGACTGGTTTTCTGATCCACGCCCCTACCTTTAAAAAAAAAGGTATCTGTGACCAACAGATGCATATCTGTATTCCCAGTCATGTGAAATTCAATTTATTTCAATTGACTGATTTCCTTATATGATCTGTAACTCAGTAAAATCTTTGAAATTGTTTCATGTAGCGTTTATAATTTTGTTCAGTGTAGTTTAAGTTGTATAAAGATATTTCTTTGTCGTTTTTATATTATTTAGTTTTAGTTTGTGTTAGGAGCTAGCTTTCCATCGAATTGGCGACTGATTTTCATGCAAATATTTTATAATCCACATAAAAAAATAGGGTAGGTTACATGATGAGATATCGATAAGAGCAAGATCATTTCTATTTGATAATTAGAGCCAAGCACCGATCATCATGTCACCAGCATTCAAATAATACCCTTGATATTATTGATATATATATTTTATGAATGATGGAGGCCACTGTGTTCTTCGGGACCTTCAATGCCGCAGACAGTTTTTGGTACCCTTCCCCAGATCTGTGCCTCGACACAATTCTGTCTCGGAGCTCTACGGACATTTCCTTCGATCTCATGGCTTGGTGTTTGCTCTGACATGCACTGTCAACTGTGGGACCTTATATAGACAGGTGTGTGCCTTTCCAAATCATGTCCAATCAATTGAATGTACCACAGGTGGACTCCAATCAAGTTGTAGAAACATCTCAAGGATGTTCAATGGAAACAGGATGCACCTGAGCTCAATTTCGAGTCTCATAGCAAAGGGTCTGCATACTTATGTAAATAAGGCATTTCTGTTATTTATTTTTAATACATTTGCAAACTTTTCTAAAAACCTGTTTTCACTTTGTCATTATGGGGTATTGTGTGTAGATTGATCGGGGCAAAAAACAATTTAATCCATTTCAGAATAAGGCTGTAACGTAACAAAATGTGGAAAAAGTCAAGGGGTCTGAATACATTCCGAATGCACTGTATATATTTGTTTCTGTCACCATCTGAACATAATAATCTGCTTGGGCTTGTCGACCCAAAGGAGTCAAGACAGAGCTGCCCCTGGACATAAGGTAAGGCTGCTGTCTCCCTGGGCACATGTGCATCCAACACAGTCCTCAAATGCTGATTTTTCACAGAAATGCACACATTCATTCAGGTTACAGACCATGTAACTAGGCCTAAGACCCTTAGACAAAGCGAGTGCAAAAATATCCGTAGGCTAGTAATTGGTTTCGTAACAGTATACAAGACCACCATGTCAAGGACATATAATACACCTAGCATGTGGAACACCACAGGACTGCATTCGATCATGTTCGCTTTGATTGAAACACAAGGCAAAAAAGGAAGCCAGAAAGTTGTTAAAGGCAAGGGTAATTTCATTAGTGGTCCTCTGTAGCTCAATTGGTAGAGCATGGCGCTTGTAACGCCAGGGTAGTGGGTTTGATCCCCGGGACCACCCATACGTAAAAATGTATGCACACATGACTGTAAGTCGCTTTGGATAAAAGCGTCTGCTAAATGGCATATTATTATTATTATATTATTAGACTTATCAAAATGCAATCTCTAGCAAAGGTTTTAATGTCTTCAATATATCAATATGATATGTCATCAACATATTCAAACAAATTAATGGAAGACTAGTGTGCCATTAAAAAAACATTGGTCCTGGCTGAGAAGCATATTGGTCCGTTATAGTCACACATCTCCAAAAGGTACCACTTTACCCCTAGTGGAACTAAATAAATGACTAAATCAAACGGTAGTAACAAATGCAATATTACTACACATTTTTGGGACTTTATAAGCATTAAAAATGAATACAGTAATCCCTCGTTTATCGCGGGGGTTACGTTCCGAAAATGACCCGCGATAAGTGAAATCCGCGAAATAGAAAACTTTTTTTTTTTTACAATTAGCAACTATTACATGTATACAAATACAGTGACTCACGTGTAGGCCGTTTCGTCGACATTATGGGTTTAGAAGATGTTCGAAATTACAAGATAATTTGGCCAACTTAATGTAAATTTGCCAAGCTGTTTTATGTACGTACACATAACTGCACGAGACGACAAAATGATAGCACAATTCGTAGCATGTTTTGATACAAGAAGCGGGAGTGAGTTTTTAGCGAATCAGAATGCACAATGCACCCAAAAAAAAAAAATGCATTATGAAAATCCGCGAAATAGCGAATCCGCGATAAGTGAACCGCGAAGTGGCGAGGGATCACTGTACACTACTCTAATATTCCAGTGGTTTTTGGTGCTTGGATACTCACTGATATGTACAGTGCCTTCAGAAGTATTCATACCCCTTGACCAATTCCACATTTTGTTGTGTTACAGCCTGAATTCAAAAAGGATTAAACATATTTTTTTCTCATCCATCTACACACAATACTCCATAATGACAAAGTGAAAACTTGTTTTTAGAAATTTTTGCAAATATATTAAAAATTAAATACAGAAATAACAAATTTACATAAGTATTCACGTCCCTGAGTCAATACTTTGTAGAATCACCCTTGGCGGTGATTACAGCTGTGTGTATTTTTGGGTAAGGCTCCAAGAGCCTGGATTGTACAATATTTGTCCATTATTCTTAAAAAAATTCTTCAAGCTCTGTCAAGTTGATTGTTGACCATTGCTAGACAGCCATTTTCAAGTATTGCCATAGATTTTCAAGCCGACTTAAGTCAAAACTGTAACTAGGCCACTCAGGAACATTCAACTCCAGTGTAGATTTGGCCTTGTGTTTCAGGTTATTATCCTGCTGAAAGGTAAATTTGTCTCCCAGTTTCTGTTGGAAAGCAGACTGAACCAGGTTTTCCTCTGGTGTTTTGCCTGTATTTATAGCTGTATTCCGTTTCTTTTTATCCTAAGAAACTCCCTAGTTCTTGCCGATGACAAGCAACCCATAACATGACGCAGCCACCACCATGCTTGAAAATATGAAGAGTGGTACTCAGTGATGTGTTCTATTGGATTTGCCCCAAACATAACGCTTTGTATAAGGACAAAAAGTTAATTTCTTTGGCAAATGTTTTTGCATTATTACTTAAGTGCCTTATTGCAAACAGGATGCATGTTTTGGAATATGTTAATTCTGTACAGACTTCCTTCTTTTCACTCTGTCATTTAGGTTAGTATTGTGGATTAACTACAATGTTGTTGATCTATCCTCAGTTTTCTCATATCACAGCCATTAAATGCTGTAACTGTTTATCACCATTGGCCTCATGTTCAAATCCTGGAGCAGTTTCCTTCCTCTCAGGCAACTGAGTTAGAAAGGACGACTGTATCTTTGTAGTGACTGGGTGTATTGATACACCATCCGAAGCCTAATTAATAACTTAAAATACATTTTTTTTTTTTACATCTACCAATCAGTGCCCTTCTTTGCGAGGTACTGAAACACCTCCCTGGTCTTTGTGGTTGAATCTGTGCTTGAGATTCACTACTCGATTGAGGGACCTTACAGATAATTGTATGTGTGAGGCACAGAGATGGGGTAGTCATTCAAAAATCATGATAACCACTATTATCGAACACGGAATGAGTCGATGCAACTTATCATGTGATTTGTTAAGCACATTTTTACTCCTGAACTTATTTAGGCTTGCCATAACAAAGGGGTTTAATACTTGTTGACTCAAGACATTCCAGAAAAACATTTCAAAAAACATAATTCCACTTTGACATTATGGGGTATTGTGTGTAGGCCAGTGACACAAAATCTAAATTCAGGCTGTAACACAACAAAATGGGGAAAAAGTCAAGGGCTATGAAGACTTTCAGAAGGCATTGTGTATATAGACTCCTGAGTGGCGCAGTGGTCTAAGGCACTGCATCGCAGTGCTAACTGTGCCACTAGAGATCCTGGTTCGAATCCAGGCTCTGTCGCAGCCGGCCGCGACCGGGAGACTCATGGGCGGCGCACAATTGGCCCAGCGTCGTCCAGGGTAGGGGAGGGAATGGCCGGCAGGGATGTAGCTCAGTTGATAGAGCATGGTGTTTGCAACACCAGGGTTGTGGGTTCATTTCCCACGGGGGGCCAGTATAAAAAAATATGTATTCACTAACTGTAAGTCGCTCTGGATAAGAGCGTCTGCTAAATGACTAAAATGTAAATGTAAATATCTCATTGTTTCCATTTCATTCAGTATTTGTTACATGTCATTTTTTGGTTCAAACGCAATGCATAATAAACATAATCAACATCAACAAAGGGAACATCAAAAGTGCAAGCTGATAAGCTTTGGAAAGAATATGTTCATTTAGCAGACTTGTTCATATTAAAATACATGTTTATAGAAAGGGCCTGAGTTCAAAGTCAATATTCAAACCACTAGGGGTCAGTGTTTTTAGATAGGAGATCCAGTAGGCCTCCCTCTAGTAGGGTCTCAATGTACCTCCTCTCCTTGGTAGAGTAACATGCTCGATATCTATGTATTTGTGGGAGGAAATGGGATGGTTACCTTCAACAAAGTGAGCTGCTACTGGGTAATCAGTTCTTACACCTGATTGAGCTGTGGTGTTCAACTATGCATTGTTTTAATTGCAGTGGTGTAAAGTACTTAAGTAAAAATACTTAAGTCGTTTTTTTGGGTATCTGTACTTTACTTTACTATTTATATTTTTGACAACTTTTACTTTTACTTCACTACATTCCTAAAGAAAATATTGTACTTTTTACTCCATACATTTTCCCTGACAACCGAAAGTACTCGTTACATTTTGAAAGCTTAGCAGGACAGGAAAATTGTCAAATTCAAGCACTTATCAAGAGAACACGTGGTCATCCCTACTGCCTCTGGCCTGGCGGACTCACTAAACACAAATGCATCTTTTGTAAATAATGTCTGAGTGTTGGAGTGTGCCCCTGGCTATCCATTTTTAAAACAAGAAAATGGTGCCGTCTGCTTTGCTTAATATAAGGAATTTTAAATTGTTTATACTTTTACTTTTGAAAGTATATTTAAAACCAAATACTTTTAGACTTTTACTCGAGTAGTATTTTACTTGAGTAAATTTCTATTAAGGTATCTATACATTTACTGAAGTATGACAATTGGATACTTTTTCCCCCACTGTTTAATTGTCTTTTCGTTTGTTCTACATAGGCTTCCCCACATGGACAGGTGATGAGATAGATTAATCCCTTCGTCTTTCATGTGATGACACCCCTATAAATAATTTTTCAGCCTGTGTGTGGATGTCTGAAGAAGGATGTTTTCGTAGTTCTGTTGCACTGTGCTGTGAGCCACATTTGTAATTCCCATTTGAAATGGGTGCCAGGAGTGTCTGAGTGGGCTCAGGTGACAGGTCAGATCTAGGCTGTCCCCAATATTGCCACTACGCTTGCAGAATATGCCAGTGCTTTTTCAGGATTGCTTTAATTTTCTCAGAACACTTGGTATACTTCGTGCAAATGATTGTCACATTGTTTTTCTTCTTTGGTTTAGTTTTGAGCAGTTCCTCTCTTGGTTTTTGGGATATTTTCATCATCGCATCATCAAGAGTTTTGTCCTTGTAGCCTTTCATTTTGAATTTGTCAGTCATCTTCTTAGCATTGGTGTAAAATTCGGACTGTTGGCCAATGATGAGTTTAACCCTGCAAAACTGGCTATATGGTAAACCATTCTTGAGGGTGTCGTGGAAATTACCACCAGAGACCTGAAGTCAATCTTAAATGAATAATTATTTATTAACAGCAAGCTGGAGAGGTCACAGTCAAACTTACATGCATAAAGTACTAGTCTGAAGTGAGCTCTACCGGGGCAGTCCCATTCGTTCTCTCATATACTGCTTACACAGACAAGCTACATAGGCATGGTTCATAGGGTTGGTTCCTGCATGTGACTGGCACCGTCTCCTATCTTAACTTATAGATCATATTCTGGGCGTTCTGCAAAAAGGTCTGAGGATGGGGTCATGACCGTCTCCCCCTCATATCTCTACCCAGCACCTACAGGAACCAATGATTGTATGAGACAATATGTACAATTCAAGGCTGTCCCTCCAGAATAAAAATGTTTCCTCCACAAGGGGAAGGGGATGCATACTGTCCGCAGAGATGGGCAGTATTTATTTTACATGTATTTGAAATACACTATATATACAAAAGTATGTAGACACCACTTCAAATTAGTGGATTCGGCTATTTTAGCCACACCTGTTGCTGACAGGTGTATAAAATTGAGCACACCGACATGCAATCTCCATAGACAAACATTGGCAGTAGAATGGCCCGTACTGAAGAGCTCAGTGACTTTCAACGTGGCACCGTCATAGGATGCCACCTTTCCAACAAGTCAGTTCGTCAAATTTCTGCGCTGCTAGAGCTGCCCCGGTCAACTGTAAGTGCTGTTATTGTGAAGTGGAAACGTCTCGGAGCAACAACGGCTCAGCCGCGAAGTGGTAGGCCACACAAGCTCACAGAATGAGACCGCCAAGTGCTGAAGCGTGTAGCACGTAAAAATCGTCTGTCCTCGGTTGGAACACTCCCTACCAAGTTCCAAACTGCCTCTAGAAGCAACGTCAGCACAATAACTGTTAGTCAAGAGCTTCATGAAATGGGTTTCCATGGCCGAGCAGCCGAACACAAGCCTAAGTCGGCAGGAGTGGTGTAAAGCTCGCCGCCATTGGACTCTGGAGCAATGGAAACACGTTCTCTGGAGTGATGAATCACGCTTCACCATCTGGCAGTCGGACTGACAAATCTGGGTTTGGCGGATGCCAGGAGAACGCTACCTGCCCCAATGCATAGTGCCAACTGTAAAATTTGGTGGATGAGGAATAATTGTCACACCCTGGCTCTGGGACTCTATATGTTGAGCCAGGGTGTGTTCATTCTATGTGTTGTATTTCTTTGTGGGGAGTTCTAGTTTGTTTATTTCTAGGTTGGCCTGAGTGACTCCCAATCAGAGGCAACGAGTGTCAGCTGTGGCTGGTTGTCTCTGATTGGGAGCCATATTTAAACTGTCTGTTTTTCCCTTTGTGTTTGTGGGTTCTTGTTCCGTGTTGGTCTATGTTACCTAGGACGTTACGAGTCGTTTGTTGTTTTTGTTTACTGTCCGTGTTTATCGCTAATGATAAATAAACATGTTCGTTCATCACGCTGCGCCTTGGTCCTCCTCTCTTAACGACGATCGTGACAGAAGAACCCACCATACAAGGACCAAGCAGCGTGTCCAGGAGCAGGCAGACTGGACATGGGAGGAAGCGCCGGGAAAGGAGATGGAGAGGTTGGCGATGGCCCAGGTGGGCAAATCGTGGTCCTGGGAGGACATGCTCGGGGGCAAAGGGCCATGGGCTAGGATTAAGGCCCTGGCGAGAGAGGAGCAGCGGCGTCAGCAGTGTCATCGTCGGACGGACGAGAGGCAACCCCAAACATTTTTTAGGGGGGGGCACACGGCATGGGCGGCTGGGCAGCAGGAGGCTGCCACAGGGCGATTTGGAGAGGAGGCCACCGGGTTTGGGGGGCCAGAAGGCAGGTTGGCGGAGCCTGGATGGAGAGCGGAACCAACTTCCCGTACTCAGGCATGGCAGCGTGGGACTGGGCAGGTTCCGCGGTATGCGGAGCGGCGTTCTGTGCCACGAGTGGTCCGGCATAGTCCTGTACGTCCTGTGCGAGCACCCCGCACGTGTCGTGCGAAGGTGGGTATGCAGCCAGGACGGAGTGTGCCGGCTCAACGCTCGTGGTCTCCAATGCCTCTCCGCGGTCCCGGATATCCTGCGCCAGTGTCACGTGCTGTTATGCCAGTACGGGTACACAGCCCTGTGCGTCCTGTGCGGATGCCTCACACCGAGTGTGTGAAGGTAGGCATTCAGCCAGGACGGGTTGTGGCCGCTCTTCACTCCAGGTCTCCTATCCGTCTCCACAGCCCGGTCCGGCCTGTTCCTGCTCCTCGCACCAAGCCTATGGTGCGCATCGCCAGCCCGGCCCGGCCTGTTCCTGCCTCTCGCACCAAGCCTACGGTGTGCGTCGCCAGCCCGGTCCGGCCTGTTCCTGCCACTCGCACCAAGTCTACGGTGCGCGTCGCCAGCCCGGCCCGGCCTGTTCCTGCCACTCGCACCAAACCTACGATGTGCGTCGCCAGCCCGGCCCGGCCTGTTCCTGCCACTCGCACCAAAGCTACGGTGCGCGTCGCCAGCCCGGCCCGGCCTGTTCCTGCCACTCGCACCAAGCCAGGGGTGCGAGTCGTCAGCCTGGTCCAGCCTGTTCCTGCCACTCGCACCAAGCCAGGGGTGCGAGTCGTCAGCCCGGTCTGGCCTGTCCCTGCTCCTCGCACCAAGCCTACGGTGTGCGTCGCCAGCCCGGTCCGGCCTGTCCCTGCTCCTCGCACCAAGCCTACGGTGTGCGTCGCCAGCCCGGTCCGGCCTGTCCCTGCTCCTCGCACCAAGCCTACGGTGTGCGTCGCCAGCCCGGTCCGGCCTGTCCCTGCTCCTCGCACCAAGCCTACGGTGTGCGTCGCCAGCCCGGTCCGGCCTGTCCCTGCTCCTCGCACCAAGCCTACGGTGTGCGTCGCCAGTCCGGTCCGGCCTGTCCCTGCTCCACGCACCAGGCCAGGGGTGCGCATCGTCAGCCCGGTCCGGCCCGTTGCTGCTCCACGCACCAAGCCAGGGGTGCGCATCGTCAGCCCGGTCCGGCCCGTTCCTACTCCACGCACCAAGCCAGGGGTGCGCATCGTCAGCCCGGTCCGGCCCGTTCCTACTCCACGCACCAAGCCAGGGGTGCGCATCGTCAGCCCGGTCCGGCCCGTTCCTACTCCACGCACCAAGCCAGGGGTGCGCGTCGTCAGTCCCGCACAACCCGTGCCTGGGTCACCGGTGCCTGGTAAGGTACCGGTCAACTGCTCCACTACGGAGCTGAAGCTAACCGCTCCTGCTAAGTCCAGTTCAGCTCCAGCCAGCGGGGCCAGACCGGACCAGGGGCGCTATGGGGGGTTTATTGGAGGGTGGTGGGCAAGGCCGGAGCCAGAACCGCCGCCGAGGAGGAATGCCCACCCAGCCCTCCCCTGTTTTGCTCTAGTTGAGGCGCGGTCGCAGTCCGCGCCTTTAGGGGGGGGTACTGTCACACCCTGGCTCTGGGACTCTATATGTTGAGCCAGGGTGTGTTCATTCTATGTGTTGTATTTCTTTGTGGGGAGTTCTAGTTTGTTTATTTCTAGGTTGGCCTGAGTGACTCCCAATCAGAGGCAACGAGTGTCAGCTGTGGCTGGTTGTCTCTGATTGGGAGCCATATTTAAACTGTCTGTTTTTCCCTTTGTGTTTGTGGGTTCTTGTTCCGTGTTGGTCTATGTTACCTAGGACGTTACGAGTCGTTTGTTGTTTTTGTTTACTGTCCGTGTTTATCGCTAATGATAAATAAACATGTTCGTTCATCACGCTGCGCCTTGGTCCTCCTCTCTTAACGACGATCGTGACAATAATGGTCTAGGGCAGGGGTGTCAAACTCATTTTAGCTCAGGGGCCACATGGAGGAAAATCTATTCCCAAGTGGGCCGGACCGGAAAAATCATGGTATATATAACTTAAAAACAACAACTTCAGATTGTTTTCTTTGTTTTAATACGATCAACACACAACATAAAGCTGGAGCCTGAGGACAGTGTGTCCAAAATAGTACAAGCACAACATCACTATTAATCATAAAACACGTCAAGTTTATTTGAAAATTCTAAAGAAAAAGAACACACAAATACACAATGCCTCAGTGATTAACAGAACTGTTTCACAGATCACAGAACTATATCAGGGTGTCATTTCTCAGGCAGAAATGTAGATAAAAATAATGAAATCCTGTTCCCCAAACAAGTGCAAGAACCACAGAGTCAAGAATAGGTTAAATATACAAATAAAATAAAATCAATTAAAAACAATTGCACATCAACATAAAAACATATAAACATAAATCTGAAAGCGTTGCTCAAACTCCCGTAACAGTCCAGTTATTTTATCTTTGAACCGCTTCATGTCTGCCACATGTTGGGTCGCGCACACATTTTTCAGACAGGGGAAGTGAGCTGCATCACCACCGGCAAGTTGCGTCTCCCACAATGACAGCTTCAACTTGAAAGAACGTATGCTGTCATAATACTGCGCGACAACTTTGTTGCGCCCTTGCAGCTGTTTGTTCAAGTTATTCAGGTGCTCTGTAACATCCAACATAAATGCAAGGTCCGGCATCCATTCTGCGGAATGAAATTCTAACACTGGTTTGCCCTTTTCTTCCATGAACTGTTCAATTTCTTCTCGTAAATCAAAGAAACGCCTCAGCACAGCACCTCGGCTTAACCATCTTACCTCAGTGTGGTATGGCAGGCCATAGATGTGGTCTTTCTCTCTGAGAAGGCTGTCAAACTGACGGTGATTCAGGCTTCTGGATCGGATGAAATTAACAGTTTGGATGACCACCTTCATGACGTTATCCATCTTTAATGACTTGCAACACAAAGTCTCCTGGTGCAAAATACAGTGAAAAGTCAAAAAATCACGTCCTCCATTTGCAGATTGCACTTTCTCTCTGAACTTTGTCACAACGCCTGCTTTTTTCCCGATCATTGAGGGCGCACCATCTGTAGCCAGGCTGACAGCGCGGGACCAGTCCACTCCGACCCTGTCCAGCGCGCCGACCAGTGCGGTAAAAATATCAGCTGCTGTCGTTGTATCTGTCATCGGCACCAACTCCACGAACTCCTCGGTGACGGTCAATGTGTCATCAACTCCGCGGATGAAAAAATGGCCAGTTGTGCAACATCTGTAATGTCCGTGCTTTCATCAATTGCAACCGAAAACGCAATAAATTACTTTACTTTTTGCTTCAACTGGCTGTCCAAATCCACTGAAAGATCGGAAATCCTGTCTGCAACTGTGTTTCTTGTCAGGCTGATATTTGCAAAAGCCTGCCGCTTTTCAGGGCACACAATCTCCGCTGCCTTCATCATGCATGTTTTTACAAATTCACCCTCACTAAATGGTTTTGAAGCCACTGCGATTTCATTAGCAATGAGGTAGCTAGCTTTCACTGCAGCGTCACTGATGTCTCGGCTGTGAGTAAACACAGACTGCTGTTTCTTCAGACCCGCCAACAGTTCATTCACCTTCTCTCATCTCCGCTGTCCTTGAAAGTTGTCATATTTGTCGGCATGAAGACTCACATAGTGGCGACAAAGGTTATATTCTTTCAGCATTGCAACATGCTCTGAACACACCAAACATACAGCTTTCCCATTCAATTCCGTGAATAAATAGGATGACCATTTTTCTTGGAACACTCTGCACTCTGCGTCCACTTTTCTCTTTTTTGACAGAGACATATTGGGACAATGAGGGTGCCAAAGCACATAATGTTAAAAGTAGAAGCCGTAATAAATATCGCGGGCAAAACAAAGTAGCTCATTGGCTGCACGTGCTTGACCTACTTGCTCTGCCCCGGTATAAACAGTTTGCTTGCTTAACACAATTGCTATTGCGCCATCCAGTGGACGCAATTGGAACAGCAGTTTATTTTATTGAAAAATTGCAGCGCATTTTTATACTAAAAAAAAAAAAAAAAAAGATTTTTTTTTTTTTTTTTTTTTTAAATCATCTCGCGGGCCGGATTAAACCCGTTTGCGGGCCTGATCCGGCCCGCGGGCCGTACGTTTGACACCCCTGGTCTAGGGCTATTTTTCATGGTTTGGGCTTGACCCCTTAGTTCCAGTGAAGGGAAATGTTAACGCTACAGCATACAATGACATTCTAGATGATTCTGTGCTTCCAACTTTGTGGCAACAGTTTGGGGAAGGCCCTTTCCTGTTTCAGCATGACAATGCCCCCGTGCACAAAGCGAGGTCCATACAAAAATGAATTGTCGAGATCGGCGTGGAAGAACCTGACTGGCCTGCACAGAGCCCTGACCTCAACTCCATCGAATACCTTTGGGATGAATTGGAACGCATAATGTGAACCGGGCCTAATCGTCCAACATCAGTGCCCGACCTCACTAATGCTCTTGTGGCTGAATGGAAGCCAGTCCCTGCAGCAATGTTCCAACATCTAGTGGAAAGCCTTCCCAGAACAGTGGAGGCTGTTATAGCAGCAAAGGGGGGGACCAACTCCATATTAATGCCCATGATTCTGGAATGAGATGTTTGACGAGCAGGTGTCCACATACTTTTGGTCATGTAGTGTATGTATTTCAATTACTTATGAGTATTTTGTATTACTCTGGGCTGAACTACACTCCAATGTATTTTGTAACAATATACTTTTGAGGGCTGTAATTTGTATTTTCAAAATATTTTTTATAACGGTTCACAATTTTTCACCCTGCATTTACATTTTAGTCATTTAGCAGATGCGCTTATCCAGAGCGACATACAGTTAGTGAGTGCATACATAATTTTTTTTATTTTTCATACTGGTCCCCTGTGGGAATCAAAACCACAGCACTGGCGTTGCAAACGCCATGCTCTACCAACTGAGCTACATCCCTGCAGGCCATACCCTCCCCTACCCTGGGCCAATTGTGCGCCGCCCCATGGGTCTCCCAGTCGCGGCCGGCTACGACAGAGCCTGGATTCAAACCAGGATATCTAGTGGCACAGCTACTTAGACCACTGCGCCACTCAGGAGTATTGGTATCAGAAGTCTGCTAAATTAACTGAATATAATGTATATGTAGAAATGAACAATTGCAAAGCATGCTGAATATTATTCTAATGAGCTCCGCCCCGAAACAAGGCCAATAGTAATACACAGTGTGCTTTGCAAATGGAAGAAGGGACTCTGGTCAGATGAGACTAAAATTGAGCTTTTTGGCCATCAAGGAAAACGCTATGTCTGGCGCAAACCCAACACTCACTCTCATCACCCCGAGAACACCATCCCCACAGTGAAGCATGGTGGTGGCAGCATCATGCTGTTGGGATATTTTTAATCGGCAGGGACTGGGAAACTGGTCAGAATTGAAGGAATGATTGATGGCGCTAAATACAGGGAAATTCTTGAGGGAAACCTGTTCCAATTCTCAATCCAAATAATCTTCAACATAGAAATTATACCAAAAATAATTTACTGAAACTTGTTACAAATGATGGAGTCACCCATGATTCACCAAACAATATTTTGAAAGAGGAAGTAAAGTACTTTAAGCATATGTTTTCGTTTCAGTCTCCTCCATCTCCACTAACCGAAGCTAATTGTATGGATTATTTTTTCTATTAATAATGTAAAAGTAACAGCTGTACAGAAAGACTCATGTGAAGGCCAAATTACAGAGGAAGAACTTATTGATGCAATTAAAGCCTTTATGTCCATACTCCTGAGTGGCGTAGTGGTCTAAGGCACTGCGTCGCAGTGATTGAGGAGTCACTACAGACCTGGGTTCGATCCCGGCCAGTGTCGCAGCCGTCCGTGACCGGGAGGCCCATCAGGCGGCGCACAATTGGCCCAGCGTCGTCCTGGTTAGGGGAGGGTTTGGATGGTGGAGGTATACCAAACCTTATTTGATATACTCAGAGAACTGCTATTAGCATGTTTTAACCACTCCTATATAAATGGTAGATTATCAGACACTCAACAAGAAGGTCTGATTTCATTATTACTGAAACAGGATCCAAGTGGTAAATATAAAGCCCATTTAAAAAATTGAATAATGGCTACTTCTCAGAAAGTTTTAAACTGTCAGAAGGATTAAAACAAGCTTGTACACTATCAGCATATTGTCACGATGTTAGAAATGGTGTGGTGTGGAATCAAGCGCAGAAGCAGATGGACAGTCCAACAAGACTTTACTGTAGAGTGCAAAAATAAATCCAACAAAGCCAGAGGCCAAAAAGACGCACACAGGCGTCAAAACACGAGCGCACACACAGGGCGCAAAACTCTCCTCAACCGAGGAGGTAGCTCAATGGTAAAGGCGTACCGAAACACGGGTAACGCACGAACACCTGACACAAAACAATTACACACAACACTACACTAACAACAAGGAAACTAAATAGGGTGCTTAATGAGACATAACACAAGACAGGTGTGGCTAACAGACAAAACTAATCAAACAGGAAACATAGAGCGGTGGCAGCTAGTACTCCGGAGACGACGACCGGCGAAACCTGCCCGAACAAGGAGGAGGAGCTGCCTCGGCCGAAACCGTGACAGTACCCCCCCCTTGACGCGCGGCTCCAGCCGCGCGCCGCCTCCGGCCTCGGGGACGCCCAGGAGGACGCGGGGCAGGGCGCGTAGGATGACCACGATGGAATTCGGTCATCAGGGACGGATCCAGAATGTCCCTCCTCGGCACCCAGCACCGCTCCTCCGGACCGTACCCCTCCCACTCCACGAGATATTGGAGACCCCCCATCCGGCGTCTCGAATCCAGGATGGTCCGAACAGTGTACGCCGGAGCCCCCTCGATCTCCAACGGGGGCGGAGGAGTCTCCTCAATCTCGAAGTCCTGGAGTGGACCAGCTACCACCGGCCTGAGGAGAGACACATGGAATGAGGGGTTAATATTCTTGTAATCAATAGGTAGTTCTAACCTGTAACACACCTCATTCAATCTCCTCAGGACTTTAAAAGGCCCCACAAACCGCCGACCCAGCTTCCGGCAGGGCAGGCGGAGGGGTAGGTTTCTGGTTGAGAGCCAGACTCGATCTCCAGGTGCGTACACTGGCCCCTCACTGCGGTGTAGGTCGGCGCTCGTCTTTTGTCGACGTATGGCACGCTGCAGATGGACGTGAGCAGCGTTCCACGTCTCTTCCGAGCGCCGTACCCACTCATCCACAGCGGGGGCCTCGATCTGGCTCTCATGCCACGGTGCCAGAACCGGCTGGTACCCTAATACACACTGAAAAGGGGTTAGTCTAGTGGAGGAGTGGCGGAGAGAGTTCTGTGCCATCTCGGCCCAGGGCACATATCTCGCCCACTCCTCCGGCCGGCCCTGGCAATATGACCTCAGAAACCTACCCACATCCTGGTTGACTCTTTCTACCTGCCCATTGCTTTCCGGGTGGTAACCCGAGGTAAGGCTCACCGAGACCCCCAAACGTTCCATAAATGCTCTCCAGACTCTGGAGGTAAACTGGGGGCCTCGATCGGACACTATATCCTCGGGTACCCCGTAATGCCGGAAGACGTGAGTAAATAGAGCCTCAGCGGTCTGTAGGGCAGTAGGAAGACCCGGCATGGGAAGGAGACGACAGGCCTTAGAGAACCGATCCACAACGACCAGGATGGTGGTATTCCCCTGTGAGGAGGGAAGATCGGTAACAAAATCCACCGATAGGTGAGACCAGGGTCGTTGTGGAACGGGCAGGGGCTGTAATTTACCCCTGGGCAAGTGTCTGGGTGCCTTACACTGGGCACACACTGAGCAGGAGGAGACATAAACCCTCACATCCCTGGCTAACGTTGGCCACCAGTACTTCGTACTAAGGCAGTGCACCGTCCGACCAATACCCGGATGTCCAGAGGAGGGAGACGTGTGAGCCCAATAAATCAACCGATCCCGGACCTCGAGCGGGACGTACGTCCGACCCACCGGACACTGTGGAGGACTAGGGTCGGTACGTAACGCCCGCTCGATCTCCGCATCGACCTCCCACACCACCGGTGCCACCAGACAAGACTCCGGTAGTATGGGAATGGACTCCACGCACCTCTCCTCCGCGTCATACCGGCGGGACAGAGCATCTGCCTTCCCGTTCTGGGACCCAGGGATGTAAGTGATCTTAAACACAAACCGGGCGAGAAACATAGTCCATCGAGCCTGGCGAGGATTCAGTCTCCTAGCTGCCCGAATGTATTCCAGGTTACGGTGATCGGTCAGAATGAGGAAAGGGTGCTGAGCCCCCTCAAGCCAATGCCTCCACACCTTTAGGGCCTGTACTACGGCTAACAGCTCCCTGTCCCCTACGTCATAATTCCGCTCCGCCGGACTGAGCTTCTTAGAATAAAAAGCACAGGGGCGGAGCTTAGGAGGTGTACCCGAGCGTTGAGATAGAACGGCCCCGATACCGGCCTCAGACGCGTCCACCTCAACTTGGAAAGGTAAAGTGGGATCCGGGTGCGCCAACACCGGAGCCGAGGTAAACAGGTCCTTCAGTCTCCCAAAAGCCCTGTCCGCCTCAGCCGACCACTGCAAGCGCACCGGACCCCCCTTCAGAAGAGACGTGATGGGAGCTGCCACCTGTCCAAAACCCCGGATAAACCTCCGGTAGTAATTCGCAAAACCCAAAAACCGCTGCACCTCTTTAACCGTTGTTGGGGTTTGCCAATTACGCACGGCGGACACTCGGTCCACCTCCATTCTCACCCCTGACGCAGACAACTGGTAACCCAAAAAGGAAACTGACTCCTGAAAGAACAGACATTTCTCAGCCTTGACATACAGGTCATGCTCCAACAGTCTCCTCAATACCCTGCGCACCAGGGCTACATGCTCGGCCCGAGTAGGACTGTACACCAGAATATCATCGATGTACACCACCACTCCCTGCGCCTGCATGTCCCGGAAAATTTCATCTACAAACGATTGGAAGACTGATGGAGCATTCATTAACCCATATGGCATGACGAGATACTCGTAATGGCCGGAGGTAGTACTAAATGCTGTCTTCCACTCATCGCCCTCCCTAATGCGCACCAAATTATATGCGCTCCTGAGGTCCAATTTTGTGAAGAACCGTGCCCCGTGTAATGACTCCGTCATAGTCCCAATCAGCGGAAGTGGATAACTATATTTAACAGTCACCTGATTGAGACCGCGGTAGTCAATACACGGACGCAGACCTCCATCCTTCTTCTTCACAAAAAAGAAGCTCGAGGACGCGGGAGAAGTAGAGGGCCGTATGTATCCTTGTCTCAGAGACTCGGCAATGTAAGTCTCCATTGCCCTTTTCTCCTCCTGTGACAAAGGATACACATGGCTCCGTGGGAGCGCGGCTCCTGTCTGGAGGTCTATCGCACAATCCCCCTGTCTATGAGGTGGCAATCGTGCCGCTCGGGTCTTACTAAACACGAGTGCCAAATCCTCATACTCAGGAGGAATGGGCAGTGCTGGCATCTGGTTCGGACTTTCCACCGAGGTCGCCCCTACGGAAACACCCAGACATAACCCCTCACACTGAGCAGACCAGCCTTTTAGAGCCTTCTCTCGCCACGAAATAGTAGGATCATGGGTAGTCAACCAGGGAAGCCCCAGTACCACCGGATACGCAGGAGAGTCAATCAGATAGAGTTGAATCGTCTCCTCATGACCCCCCTGCGTCATCATCCTAAGTGGCGCTGTGAGCTCCCCAATCCACCCAGATCCTAATGGACGACTATCTAAAGCATGTACGGGGAAAGGTTTATCGACTGGAAGGAGGGGAATCCCTAACTTAACACAGAATTTACGATCTATAAAATTCCCAGCTGCGCCTGAATCGACTAGCGCCTTATGCTGGGAACGAGGTGCAACCTGTGGAAAACAAACAGGTAATGTAAAGTGGACGACAGAAAGCTCTGGGTAAGTAGGGCGCCTACTCACCTGGGAGGACTCCCCACTGTATGGCCTGCCATCTCCCTCCTCAGGGGACCCTCCCCAGCACCTAGCCGCGGTGTGCCCTCCGCGGCCACACTTGGTGCAGGAGACTGCCCCCCTCGGGTTCCTACCTCTTCTCCCTCTAGCGCCAGCCCCTCCAAGCTCCATCGGACTCGGCTCGGAGGCGCTGGAGGGTGGAATGGGAGACCCCCATCTGGGACGTCCGCGGGTCCTGATTAGGTTGTCCAGACGAATAGCCATGTCCACAAGCTGGTCGAACGTTAATGTAGCGTCCCTACAAGCTAACTCCCTGCGGACGTCCTCCCTAAGGCTACACCTAAAGTGGTCTATGAGGGCCTTCTCATTCCACCCCGCATCAGCCGCTAGAGTCCGGAACTCCAGTGCAAATTCTTGAGCGCTCCTCATCCCCTGTCGGAGGTGGAATAGACGTTCCCCCGCCGCTCTTCCCTCTGGTGGATGGTCAAAGACCGCACGGAAGCGGCGGGAGAACTCCGCATAGGTGACTGTGGCGGAGTCTATTCCCCTCCATTCGGCGTTGGCCCACTCCAACGCCTTGCCGGTGAGACAGGAGATGAGGGCGGAAACGCTCTCGTATCCCGAGGGCGCCGGGTTTATGGTGGCCAGGTAGAGCTCCACTTGCAAAAGGAAACCCTGACACCCGGCAGCGGAGCCGTCGTACGCCCTCGGGAGCGAGAGCCGAATTCCACTGGGTTCCGGTAGATGGTTGGGCTGGATCTCTGGTGGTGATGGAGCGACAGGTGGGGCTATGGGAACACCGCTGGTCTCCCATCGCCGAAGTGTGTCCATGACGCCCTCCAAAGCGTGCCCGATCCGATTGATGCGATGCTCTTGTCCCAGAAGCCGTTCCTCCACGTTGTCGACGTGTGCTCCTGCTGATTCCATATCGGGTGTGTAATTCTGTCACGATGTTAGAAATGGTGTGGTGTGGAATCAAGCGCAGAAGCAGATGGACAGTCCAACAAGACTTTACTGTAGAGTGCAAAAATAAATCCAACAAAGCCAGAGGCCAAAAAGACGCACACAGGCGTCAAAACACGAGCGCACACACAGGGCGCAAAACTCTCCTCAACCGAGGAGGTAGCTCAATGGTAAAGGCGTACCGAAACACGGGTAACGCACGAACACCTGACACAAAACAATTACACACAACACTACACTAACAACAAGGAAACTAAATAGGGTGCTTAATGAGACATAACACAAGACAGGTGTGGCTAACAGACAAAACTAATCAAAGAGGAAACATAGAGCGGTGGCAGCTAGTACTCCGGAGACGACGACCGGCGAAACCTGCCCGAACAAGGAGGAGGAGCTGCCTCGGCCGAAACCGTGACACATATCTATTTATTATTGCCATCAAAATGTTAGCTGTTAAAATCAGATACAACAATAATATCAATGGGTTAGAAATCCAGGGCTTAAAAACAAAGGTGTCATTGTACGCTGATGATTCATGTTTTCTTTTAAATCCACAATTTGGATCCCTCCACAGCCTCATAGAGGATCTAAATACTTTTTCTAACCTCTCTGGATTAAAAATAAATTATGATAAGTGTATTATATTCCGTATTGGATCACAAAAAAATAGAACTTTTACATTACCTTGTAGTTTACCAATAAAATGGTCTGAAGGTGAAGTGGACATACTCGGTATACATACACCGAAAGAAAGAAATGTTCTCACTCCAATATATTTTTATAGAAAGTTTGCAAAAATAGATAAGATCTTGCTACCATGGAAAGGAAAATACCTGTCTATTTGTGGAAAAGATCACCCTGGTTAACGCTTTAGTCATATTCCAGTTTACCTATTTGTTTATTTCCTAGCGACCTGTTTTTTAAATTATTTGAACAAAAAATATTCCATTTGATTTGGAATGGCGAGCCAGACAAAATGGAAAGGGCCTATTTATATAATGAATATGAACTCGGAGTGCAGAAATTATTAAATATTAATGCATTAGACCTCTCACTAAAGGTGTCAGTCATACAAAAGTTATACTTAAATCCGAATTGGTTCTCTAGCAAATTAGTAAGAATGTCTCACCCCATGTTCAAGAATGGCCCTTTTCCCTTTATTCAGATTACAACCTCTCACTTTCGGTTATTTGAAAATCAAATAATCTCCAAAATATTGCTATTTTTAAAACAACCCATAGAAAGTTGGTTGCAATTTCAGTTTAATCAACCAGAAAAGACAGAACAAATAATACAACAAATATTATGGTTAAACTCAAATATACTAATTGATTAAAAAAACATATTTCTCCAAAAATATATATATAATCTTTGTAAATTATTATTATATCATAAATAGGACTGGTGGAGTTATGTCACACATGCAGCTAAAATAATATATGGAAATGTCTGCTCTACCCAAGATTTCAACCAACTAATTGCAGCATTACTGCAAAAATGGAAGAGGCATGGAATGGAAGAGGCCCTCTGGTATCCTACCTATGCCCTCTATCAATGAGATCATGTGACTAGTGTCTTTGACATAGGATGGTTAGATTCTTTTTTTTGGTACTTTTACCCCCTTTTTCTCCCCAATTGGTAGTTACAGTCTTGTCCCATCGCTGCAACTCACCTACTGACTCGGGAGAGGCGAAGGTCAAGAGCCATGCGTCCTCCGAAACATGACCCTGCCAAGCCGCACTGCTTCTTGACACACTGCTCGCTTAACCTGGAAGCCAGCCGCACCAATGTGTCGGAGGAAACACCATCCAACTGGCGACCGCAGTCAGCTTGCAAGCACCCGCGGTCAGCTTGCAGGCACCCGGCCCGCCACAAGGAGTCGCTAGAGCGCAATGGGACAAGGAAATCCCGGCCGGCCAAACCTTCCCCTAACCTGGATGACGCTGGGCCAATTGTGCGCCACCTCATGGGTCTCCCGGTCACGGCAGGCTGTGACACAGCCTGGGATTGAACCCGGGCTGCAGTGACATCTCAAGCACTGCGATGCAGTGTCTTAGACTGCTGCGCCACTCGGGAGGCAAGATTTGTATTTGTATTTATTAGGGATCCCCATTAGCTGCTGCCAAGGCAGCAGCTACTCTTCCTGGGGTCCAAACATATTAAAGTACTTACATTACATATAAAACAAAATATAAAACAGTACATCATATGACATTATTACACCACTACCTATCTACAATACAAAATGTTGAATACCACCATACAACAATATCACAATGTGTGCGTATGCATGTGTCTATACCCTTGTGTGTGTCTCTTCACAGTCCCTAGTGTTCCATAAGGTGTATTTTTACCTGTTTTAAAAAATCTGATTCTACTGCTTGCATCAGTTACCTGATGTGGAATAGAGTTCCATGTAGTCATGGCTTTATGTAGTACTGTGCGCCTCCCATAGTCTGTTCTGGACTTGGGGACTGTGAAGAGACCTCTGGTGGCATGTCTTGTGGGGTATGCATGGGTTTCTGAGCTGTGTGATAGTAGTTTAAACAGACAGCTCGGTACATTCAGCTTGTCAACACATCTTACAAAAACAAGCAGAGATGAAGTCAATCTCTCTTTCACTCTGAGCCAGGAGAGACTGACATGCATGTCATTAATGTTAGCTCTCCATGTACTTTTAAGGGCCAGCTGTGCTGCCCTGTTCTGAGCCAACTGCAATTTTCCCAAGTCCCTTTTTGTGGCACCTGACCACACTACTGAACAGTAGTCTAGGTGCGACAAAACTAGAGCCTGTAGGACCTGCCTTGTTGATAGTGTTGTTAAGAAGGCAGAGCAGCACTTAATTATGGACATACGTCTCCCCATCTTAGCTACTGTTGTATCAATATGATTTGACCATGACAGTCTACAATCCAGGGTTACTCCAAGCAGTTTAGTCTCTTCAACTTGCTCAATTTCCACATTATTTATTACGAGATGTAGTTGAGGTTTAGGGTTTAGTGAATGATTTGACCCAATTACAATGCTTATAGTTTTGGAAATATTCAGGACTAACTTATTCCTTGCCACCCATTCCGAAACTAACTGCAACTCTTTGTGTTGCAGTTATTTCAGTTGCTGTAGTAGCCGACCTGTATAGTGTTGAGTCATCCGCATACATAGACACACTGGCTTTACTCAAAGCCAGTGGCATGTCATTAGTAAAGATGTAAGAAAGCAAGGGGCCTAGACAGCTTCCCTGGGGAATTCCTGATTCTACCTGCATTATGTATGAGAGGCTTCCATTAAAGAACACCCTTTGTGTTCTGTTAGACAAGTAACTCTTTATCCACATTATAGCAGGGGGTGTAAAGCCATAACACACACGTTTTTCCAGCAGCAGACTATGATCGATAATATCAAAAGCCGCACTGAAGTCTAACGAAACAGCCCCCACAATCTTTTGATCATCAATTTCTCTCAGCCAATCATCAGTCATTTGTGTAAGTGCTGTGCTTGTTGAATGTCCTTCTTTATAAGCATGTTGAAAGTTTGTTGTCAATTTGTTTACAGTAAAATAGCATCGTATCTGGTCAAACACAATTTTTTTTCAAAAGTTTACTAAGGGTTGGTAACAGGCTAATTGGTCGGCTATTTGAGCCAGTAAAGGGGGCTTTACTATTCTTAGGTAGGGTAATTACTTTTGCTTCCCTCCAAGCCTGGGGGCACACACATTCTAGTAGGCTTAAATTGAAAATATGGCAAATAGGAGTGGAAATATAGTCCGCTATTATCCTCAGTAATTTTCCATCCAAGTTGTCAGACCCCGGTGGCTTGTAATAATAATAATAATATGCCATTTAGCAGACGCTTTTATCCATAGCGACTTACAGTCATGCGTGCATACATTTTTTGTGTATGGGTGGTCCCGGGGATCGAACCCACTACCTTGGCGTTACAAGCGCCGTGCTCTACCAGCTGAGCTTGTCATTGTTGATAGACAACAATCATTTTTTCACCTCTTCCACACTCACTTTACGGAATTCAAAATTACAATGCTTGTCTTTCATTATTTGGTCAGATATACTTGGATGTGTAGTGTCAGCAATTGTTGCTGGCATGTTATGCCTAAGTTTGCTAATCTTGCCAATGAAAAAAATATTAAAGTAGTTGGCAATATCAGTTGGTTTTGTGATGAATGAGCCATCTGATTCAATGAATGATGGAGCTGAGGTTGCCTTTTTTCCCAAAATTTCATTTAAGGTGCTCAAAAGCTTTTTTCTATATTTTTTTTATGTCATTTATCCTTGTTTCATAGTGTTGTTTCTTCTTCTTTTTATTCAGTTTAGTCATATTATTTCTCAATTTGCAATACGTTTGCCAATCGGTTGTGCAGCCAGACTTATTTGCCATTCATTTTGCCTCATCCCTCTCAACCATACAATTTTTCAATTCCTCATCAATCCACGGGGATTTAACAGTTTTTACAGTCATTTTCTTAATGGGTGCATGCTTATTAGTAACTGGAACAAGCAATTTCATAAATGTGTCAAGTGTAGTGTCTGTTTGCTCCTCATTACACACCATGGACCAACATATATTCTTTACATCAACAACATACGAATCACTACAAAACTTATTGTATGACCTCTTACACACAATATTAGGCCCAGCCTTTGGAACTTTGTTTTTCCTAGATATGGCTACTATATTGTGATCACTACATCCAATGGAGTAGATTGCTGCTACAATGGGTCTACTTGGGGGAGGAGACACTTGTTTGTGTAATTTAGCGACTGTATAATAAGTTGGTATCTTAGGAAATTTCACACATAGAAATTCACATTCTTTTTTAGTGATTTTGTCCTGATTCCAAACAACTTTCCACTGTGGATTTGATGTTCTGCTGGAATTTTAGGGTAGGGTCATAGTTCATTTTATGATAGAAGTCACCTTAAGATAGTTAAACAGATTAAACAACATATCATGGAACGGCAGGGACTGTGAGGGGACACACAAACACACGCACACACAGACTCTAACACACACATTATTTTGTTGTTGTATTGTTTGTATTCTTTTTTAGTTGTATTGTTTGTATATCGTTGTATTTTAAATGTGTGTGACTGTCCTTGTCTATCAGTGTATCAGTGTTTTTTTACTTGTCATGTTTTGTGTTTTTTTGTGGATCACAGGAAGAGTAGCTGCTGCTTCTGCAAAAGCGTATGGGGATCCAAATAAAGAAATAACTAAATAGTTGTCAGTGACATTCATTCACATAGTCACATTTGTTTAGTAAACAAATTCCTCCTCCTTTGTAAATGTTATGTAATGATAATCGAGAGATCTGACTGTAAGTCCTTAAGAGACATTCTCTCATCTCTACTCAGATTATAATAGGATTTGTGTTTCTGTTTTTCTTTCAATAGGTCACCTACATAATTATCAAATATCCTGCAGAAGGTTTCAATGGAAGCATTGCGTTTGGGGGGAGGTACCTGGTTCTGTTCTGTATGTTGTTCTCTCAGAGCTCTCAGGTACCTCATGTTGGCTAATGGCGCCATCTCCTGGTTGATTAATGGTACAGCAGGTAAGTCTATTGATGGATGTGGTAGATATACTGTATTTCTCACTGAGGATGACATTTAAAATGGAGTCATGTAATTTCCACTCTTATCAAAGAACTCATGCAGTCTCAGACTACAGGAAAAACTTGAATAGGTCTATCTGGACGCCAAAGTCATTAGTGTTTGTGGTGGGTACAGAGGATAACCCCTTACTGAGAACACTAAGGTGGGCTTTTGTCATGGTCTTACTTGATAAATTGAATAATTTTAGCTCCTGTTGTTGGGCTGGGGTCCTGGATCTCCATTGGTAGGTGCCGCGGGTGGTAGTGGATTTCTGATAAATTGAATAATTTTAGCTCCTGTTGTTGGGCTGGGGTCCTGGATCTCCATTGGTAGGTGTCGCGGGTGGTAGTGGATTTCTTCTTCCCCTCACGTGTGCCTCAAACCTCGTATGCGCTGGGGGTGTTGTCCTCGACGTTGTCCCTGACACCAGCCCACCGTAATGTTCTCAATAAGGGATTATCCTTTGTACCCACCAGAAACACTAATGACTTTAACATCCAGATAGACCTATTCAAGTTTTTCCGTAGTCTGAGATGGCGTGAGTCCTTTGATAAGAGTGAAAATTACACGACTCCACTTTAAATGTCATCCCACATAATAAAATACTACAGTATACTATGGTATACATACTATAGTATTCACTGTATTGTTTTTGCTGACTTTACTGTAGTATTTCCTGTAGTATACTGTATTATACTGTAGTATTTACAGTTAACTATAGTATAAATACTGTAGTAAAAGAAAACTGTAGTATACTGTATACTATAGTAGTTAATGTAGTGTCCACTTTGTTGTCAGAAAATATTCCTGCATCTCGTTTTATTTTACTCAAACGATTTTTCTGTACTTCATTTACCTCTACCTCAGAAGCGCATTCTTCTTGCTAGCCTAACGGCTGCATATTTAAAGATTGCAGTATGATGGAAGCCTCCAAACTCACTCTCTATCCGTCAATGGATCCTCACTTTTTGGGATGTAATTTATATGGAGCTGTCTACCACTCGCATTCATGGAGCTAAAGAAGACACTTTGAACTAATGGCTTGAACTAATGGCTTCTTGCCGCTGAAACACTTCGTGATGTCTTATTTTTTTTTATATTTTTTAAAACCATATATGTTTATTTAATTTGATCCCTTAGGTCCTCGGGTGGGGTGGGATTAGGATGGGGGAGGGGGGTGTCATTTAAAAAATCTAATGCGGCTCAGTTTGTAGAGCATGGTGCTTGCAACGCCATGGTTGTGGGTTCGATTCCCATGGGGGACCGTTACGAAAAGAAAGTATGAAAACGTATGCACTCACTACTGTATGTCGCTCTGGATAAGAGCGTCTGCAAATGACTAAAATGTAAAATTGGCTCTGCGATGTTGAAAATCCAATAAAAAGGTTATGGAGACCTTTTTATTGGATTTTCAACAAGAAGAAATATGAAATTATTTAAGAAAAGTGCAAGGGTGGCAATATATTTGGTCGCAACTGTATTTCTTTTATATACTGTTTTGTTGTTGTTCTGAACCCACTGCCCCCAAGTCGTCGTGACGTCGTCAAGTTCACCATATCCCACCCCTACACCTACCGCTACTCCTACACCAACCGTTGGTATGCGCTGTAGGCTACGGAGCTCACGTGTGCCCGGTTGTGTCTTTTTCCCACTGGCTGGGGCCAGTTGTACTGTTAGAGGGGCCAGTTACATTAGACATTATTGTTGTCATATCGTTTTCTTCACTGCATTGCAGGCATTAATAGGCAAAAGACCATGTTTATAATCATTCAACAATTTATTATTTGCATTTACATTAAATTTTTACATTTTCATTACATATTCAGTATCAGTTACATCAACTGTATTCTACGGTTTTTGTGGTTTCTTGCAAAAAGATCAGCAAATTCATCTAGATTCAAGGCCTTTGCCCTCCTTGACTCAATACTTAATACACCTAAATTGCTTAATCGCTCATCTGACATTGTGGACCTAAGATACGTTTTCACCAGCTTTAGTGTAGAAAAACTCTGTTCACAAGAAGCGGTACTAACAGGGATTGAAACAGCTATTTTGCACAGTTTAAAGAGCTCAAAGAAAACTTCTTTATAAGGCTCAATGAATAATGCTAGGCTCTACTACACTGGAGGGTCTCTGCATGCCACTCTGTATTTTCCTTTGTAAAATTATTCTGAACTGATTTAGTTCATGCCCCAAGTCCTCAATATGTTATTCATACATTCTAGCAAATGGAAACAGTGACTTCTCTTTGAGAAATGCATAACTTTTGGGGTTTAGAGTTTGGATGCCGTTCATTATGTCACAGTTTTTGCTAGAGAACCGTCTGTTAAGCTCATCGAGCATCTGATCTAAGACAGGGAAGAAAAAGGTTGTACGAAAACTGTCTTTATTTCTGAATCTGACCTCTGACCTACTATACTGAGTACACAGTCTCCATTAAATTGAGAGCGTAGCTCTTTTGGTCGTTTTGCAGGGGGCTGTATTGCAGTATCACATTGCTCAGCTATGTCCAGCACTTCATTCCATAGGTCATCAAAAAATGACTCATCCCTGTAGTCATTCAAAGTTTGAACTAAGGCTTCAACTAAATCAACAGCCTTTGAGTCGGCAACCTTTCTCATGTGTAATGCCAATTTATATTACAATTTCTACCAATCTGCGTGCCAGACAGTTTCATTTAATTTATAATAAAGTCTTCATATCTCAAAATCATTGTCATGGGGTAAATCAAAATTCTATCCAAATCTAAATTAACTTATACAAACCTAAAAAGTAACTTATATTGCCATTGCCAACTATGTAGAAATAGCCTACATAAAGTAAACAAATAAAAACATTGCAGCCTGCAGGTAGAAAATATCCTGATAAAAATAAATATCCTATAAATCATATTGGCTACACATGGCCTGTGCAACGAACTTGAAACATTGTATCGTGGTCCTCTGTAGCTCAATTGGTAGTGGGTTTGATCCCCGGGACCACTCATACGTAAAAATTTATGCACACATGACTGTCAGTCGCTTTGGATAAAAGCGTCTGCTAAATGGCATATTATTATTATCAACTATTAACTTGGGTCTGGCCTGAAGCTTGTGCTAGCAAACTTGTAACATTGTATAAAATATTCTGGGCCCTCAGAGTTTCCGGCACCAGTGAGCTCGGGACAGACACAGCTGTAGGCTATTTGCGCTAGGGATAAGAAGCAGTGCTTGACTTCAGCAGGGGCTCACCGGAGCTGAGTACCAGCACCTCAAATGTTCTACTGCTTGAGCTCCTGTTCCTCTTATATAATATTAGCTCAAAAATATTGTTGAGCTCCTGCACCTAAATATAAACAGTACCAGCAACCAAAATGAGTACAGGAACCTATTTCAGTCCAAGTCAAGCATTAATAAGAAGTAATCAGGTAGGCCTATTTGATGATATTTCCATTGGATCAGAGCATGACATTTTCCCCTTTCACGCTGAGTGGTTATCGAAAGGGAGAGAGCTGGAAAGATTTTTCAAATACATTGAGGAACTATTGTAATTCTCAATGGATGTTAAAACAGCCTTCGTTTGCTTGCTGTTTGAGGTGAAGAAAAAATTACTTTGAGAAGCTCTACACGTCATTAGTGGTGGTACATTAAGCCAATCAGAAATACTATCAGATCCCCAAATAGGCACATTTATATGCCTACATTTGCACGCAGGCCAGGTAGCCTATAGGCCTACTTCTATGCACGTCCTGACAGGAGCTCTCCAAACAAAAGACAATGACTAAATTGACAAAACTCATAGATGGAATTAAAGAAAATGAACAATTGTTTCTCACAAATGTAGCATAGGTTGTGCACTCTGCAAACATTGTGTCCACCAATAAGAACTGGAAGACGGGAATAATAATATTGAATGCATTAAAATACATTACCGAAACCAAAGTAACAAACATAGTAGATAAGAAATTATAGGAATTATAGTACTACTGGTGATATACTCTACCGATCAAAAGTTTTAGAACACCTACTCATTCAAAGGCCATTTCACCGTAAATGCTGCATGGCCAATGCAGACGTCAGATTGACCATGCGTCCAGATGAACAATGCATTTCTCTCCCCTAAATACGGTCTCTCAATTTGTGCACATTCATTGTTTCATAACTTCATTGTGTGAATTGTTTGCGTTTGATTGTTAGTGTATATCAACTCCCCATTACATACACTACCGGTCAAAAGTTTTAGAAAACCTACTCATTCAACAGTTTCTTTATTTTTACTATTTTCTACATTGTAGAATAATAGTGAAGACATCAAAACTATGAAATAACACATATGGAATCATGTAGTAACCAAAAATATATATATTTTATATTTGAGATTCTTCAAATAGCCACCCTTTGCCTTGATGACAGCTTTGCACACTCTTGGCATTCTCTCAACCAGCTTCACCTGGAATGCTTTTCCAACAGTCTTGAAGGAGTTCCCACATATGCTGAGCACTTGTTGGTTGCTGGCTTCTTTTTTTTTCTAGAATATTTCAGCACTCAAAATCTTGCCAAAGCATATTCTGTGGGAGGATATGAATTTAAAATAATTTGACATGATTTATATGAATCGGGTCATGAACATATGGACTTTGAAATGAATAAGGGAGAGGTTAAACGTAGACTAAATCTGGCATAAGCTTATTCTCACACTTTACAATAAGTGCAGTGGTCTTAGGTAGTCTCCATATAGGCTACTCCCTCCATGGCGACACTGCTGTCCAGTTGAAGAGCTTGTGATCTCCATGCAGCACTACAGCACCATGCGCCTTGGGAAAAGCACACCACAGCCCCAGAAGATGCCCTTCTGGAGGCATGCAGCCATAGAGTCACTATACCCTAATGTAGGCCTATTTGCCTACTAGCCAAATAAAGTGCAGAGCATGCATGATGCGTGCAACTCATCATTCCAACATATTTGAACATTTAATTCATCCTTCATTGAGTTCAGTCAGTCAGTATGTCATCCATTCTGTCATTTGTCTGAGTTGTAATAGGAACTAAATCAAAGAGAATAGAACAGTCTTATCCATTTGTTTATTGAAATCCACGTGCGTATTCAAAATTATCTAAATACTTGAAGGCCTATCCCCAAAAAAAGAATAGGCCTTCAACTTGTAGGCATTGCAATTTAGGCTATCATTTTGGGTACTGGTGTCTTGCGGAATAGTTTTAGAACGCTAATTGTGTTTTATAACTGTTTTTATTATAGGCCTCCCCTTAAAAAGAGACCCTAGCTCACAGGCCTCTAAATATAGCCTCTAAATAAATGTTCAACAAAATAGTTGAAGAAGCACATGCAGTGGCTGATAGGGAAAACAGATCTGGCAATATGAATAGGCTATAGATAGTCTTGACCATTTGGGACCTCTTGGCTATTTCGCTCAGGACAGGTTATAGCCAAGCCTTAACCAATATTTGGTTTTGTCTCATTTATCGATATGGATATAGCCTCTGCGTAATGGGGTTGTGCAAAGCAAATGGCTATAACAAGCCAACATACAGAGTGGAATTCGCAAATACAATATAAGGCCTACAGTCCGTGCTCCCAAATACTGGAAGAAGTGTGATTCATTAGGTTACATGACCACCACAGCAGCCCCACATGTCTATAAAAATAAATTATGCAATTATATGGCCATTAAATACCGCACAACATCATGGCATATTATAACTTTTAATTTTACCCCCTTTTTCGATCTTGTCTTATCGATGCAACTCCCCAACGGGCTTGGGAGAGGCGAAGGTCAAGTCACGCGTCCTCCGAAACATGACCCACCAAACCATGTTTCTTAACACCTGCTCGCTTAGCCCGGAAGCCATCTGCACCAATGTGTCGGAGGAAACACCGTTCAACTGACGACGAAGTCATCCTGCAGGCGCCCGGCCCGACACAAGGAGTCGCTAGAGCACTATGAGCCAAATAAAGCCCCCCCTCCCCGGCCAAACCCTCCCCTAACCCGGACGATGCTGGGCCAATTGTGCGCCGCCCTATGGGACTCCCGGTCACGGCCGGTTGTGACACAGCCTGGGATCAAACACAGGTCTGTAGTGACGCCTCAAGCACCTTAGACTGCTGCACCACTCGGGAGGCCAGCATGGTATATTTAGATAGTGGAATAGGCCTAGCCTAAATCATATTTACTTTCTATTTTGCAGCTCAGGCGATTATTCTAGACATTTACATTTACATTTACGTCATTTAGCAGACGCTCTTATAGGTGCATTCACCTTATAGCCAGTGGGATAACCACTTTACAATGTTTTTTTTTTTTTTTGGGGGGGGGGTTGGAGTAAAGGGGGGAGGGGGTAGAAGGATTACTTTATCCTATCCCAGGTATTCCTTAAAGAGGTGGGGTTTCAAATGTCGCCGGAAGGTGGTGAGTGACTCCGCTGTCCTGGCGTCGTGAGGGAGCTTGTTCCACCATTGGGGTGCCAGAGCAGCGAACAGTTTTGACTGGGCTGAGCGGGAACTATGCTTCCGCAGAGGTAGGGGAGCCAGCAGGCCAGAGGTGGATGAACGCAGTGCCCTCGTTTGGGTGTAGGGACTGATCAGAGCCTGAAGGTACGGAGGTGCCGTTCCCCTCACAGCTCCGTAGGCAAGCACCATGGTCTTGTAGCAGATGCGATCTTCAACTGGAAGCCAGTGGAGTGTGTGGAGGAGCGGGGTGACGTGAGAGAACTTGGGAAGGTTGAACACCAGACGGGCTGCGGCATACTGGATGAGTTGTAGGGGTTTAATGGCACAGGCAGGGAGCCCAGCCAACAGCGAGTTGCAGTAATCCAGACGGGAGATGACAAGTGCCTGGATTAGGACCTGTGCCGCTTCCTGTGTAAGGCAGGGTCGTACTCTCCGAATGTTGTAGAGCATGAACCTACAGGATCGGGTCACCGCCTTGATGTTAGCGGAGAACGACAGGGTGTTGTCCAGGGTCACGCCAAGGCTCTTCGCACTCTGGGAGGAGGACACAACAGAGTTGTCAACCGTGATGGCGAGATCATGGAACGGGCAGTCCTTCCCCGGGAGGAAGAGCAGCTCCGTCTTGCCGAGGTTCAGCTTGAGGTGGTGATCCGTCATCCATACTGATATGTCTGCCAGACATGCAGAGATGCGATTCGCCACCTGGTTATCAGAAGGGGGAAAGGAGAAGATTAGTTGTGTGTCGTCAGCGTAGCAATGATAGGAGAGGCCATGTGAGGATATGACAGAGCCAAGTGACTTGGTGTATAGCGAGAATAGGAGAGGGCCTAGAACTGAGCCCTGGGGGACACCAGTGGTGAGAGCACGTGGTGCGGAGACAGCTTCTCGCCACGCCACTTGGTAGGAGCGACCGGTCAGGTAGGACGCAATCCAAGAGTGAGCCGCGCCGGAGATGCCCAGCTCGGAGAGGGTGGAGAGGAGGATCTGATGGTTCACAGTATCAAAGGCAGCAGACAGGTCTAGAAGGACAAGAGCAGAGGAGAGAGAGTTAGCTTTAGCAGTGCGGAGAGCCTCTGTGACACAGAGAAGAGCAGTCTCAGTTGAATGACCAGTCTTGAAACCTGACTGGTTTGGATCAAGAAGGTCATTCTGAGAGAGATAGCAAGAGAGTTGGCTAAAGACGGCACGCTCAATAGTTTTGGAGAGAAAATAAAGAAGGGATACTGGTCTGTAGTTGTTGACATCGGAGGGATCGAGTGTTGGTTTTTTGAGAAGGGGTGCAACTCTCGCTCTCTTGAAGACGGAAGGGACATAGCCAGCGGTCAAGGATGAGTTGATCAGCGAGGTGAGGTAAGGGAGAAGGTCACCGGAGATGGTCTGGAGAAGAGAGGCAGAGAGAAATGAGTCAAATGTAGACGTAGGGAGGTTGAAATCCCCCATAACTGTGAGGGGTGAGCCTACCTCAGGAAAGGAACTTATCAAGGCGTCAAGCTCATTGATGAACTCTCCAAGGGAACCTGGAGGGCGATAGATGACAAGGATATTAAGCTTAAATGGGCTAGTGACTGTGACAGCATGGAATTCAAATGAGGAGATAAACAGATGGGTCAGGGGAAAAATTGAGAATGTCCACTTGGGAGAGATGAGGATTCCTGTACCACCACCCCGCTGACCAGATGCTCTCGGGGTATGCGAGAACACATGGTCAGACGAGGAGAGAGCAGCAGGAGTAGCAGTGTTTTCAGTGGTAATCCATGTTTCCGTCAGCGCCAAGAAGTCGAGGGACTGGAGGGTAGCATAGGCTGGGATGAAGTCTGCCTTGTTGGCAGCAGAACGGCAGTTCCAGAGGCTGCCTGAGGTTAGAGATGCCAGGTTAGAGATGCAGCAGCCACGCGGTGTGAGGCGTTTGTGTAGCCTGTGCGGAGAGGAGAGAACAGGGATAGGCAGAGGCATAGTTGACAGGCTGCAGCAGATGGCTACAATAATGCAGAGGAGATCGGAATAAAATGAACTAAACATCTGGGAAAGGAGAGAGCGGGGCCTCCCTCACCACAACTCCCAAATATAACTCTCCCAACTTCCACCTCAGAAACTATAATTGTTGTAAACTACAGCGGTTCAATGTTTTCTAGGAATATACTAACCTAGTTTATTCAGCTAGCTAACTAGGTGCAGTATTATTCCGTGAAAAACGTCCGGGCACCTCGTCATAAGACGCCACAGCCAGCTAGCATGCCGGTCTCCAGCAGCAGGGTTTAGCGCCAATACTCAGCCACAACAACCACCAGTGTATCAACACACAAGCAGATCGTTCGTGTCCGTGTCTAACGTTGTGGGTTAGTCCCGACAGCTTGAGCGAGTCCGTCGTCAACTTATTCAGCCAGTTAGTTAGCTAGAATAGTTAGCAAACTAGCTAGCCATTGCTTTCAGACAAAGAAGAACCCCTCCTTTCACGGCACGAACACACAGAGAGAGCCAAACTAACGTTAACTAGTCACCCATGTCCCGAATTCCTTGAGCGACTCGGGCTATCAATATGTAAAAAACAAAACACAAGTGTAGGTTATGACTTACCCCTAGCAGCTACTGTTAGCTAGCCAAGTGCAAAGCTAGCCACTGAATTGACTCAGGCAGTTCACGTCTGTTCGCTCGGTCGTTCCAGATATTGTTTACAAGTAGCTATCCAGGTTGCAACAAGCTTGCTAATTTTCAAGCACAGTAGCCACTTGCTACCTAACGTTAACGGTTCAGACAATGAGGTTAGAAAACAGCTGAATGGTAGGCAGTTATTGTATGTAATTATTGTAGGCAGCCAGCTGGCGTAATTACAGGCACTCTCAGGCGTGAAACAACTATACCGTTGCTAATAGCTACTCGCCAGCTAGTCCAGGTGGTGAGTTAGCTAGCTAGCTAGCTTCGTGCTACACCCGGCACCGCCGAATACAATACTAACCTACAATAATTACATACAACAACTACCTACAACAACCCACGATACCTACCTACAATACCTAACTACAATCTAAATACATAGTTTAAGCCTTACTCGACAAAGCCCAAGCTATGTATAAAGCCAAACTTACCCGACGCCAAGCTTACTCGACGACCTCCTCCCAGCTCGGCACCAACCAGACAAGGCTCTTCTGTGTCTTTATAGTATCATTCTCACACAAGTCATTTGCTGAAGGCCCTAGCCTATACTACGCCATCTACTGGTATAATGTCATTTTCGATTGCTGTTCTAAAACAAGCTAAGACTTTTATTTTGGAAATGAAACCAGAAGCTGCAAAGCAACTAACGTCTTGGCTAGAGTTGCTTGATTGAAGGGGGGAGTGCGTTTGGAAGGAGTAAGATGGCGGAAGTGGATGCCGAGTTTGAATTAAGCAGCGCGTCGAGTAAATTTGTTGAAGATGAATGTTCTGAATGGACAACAGTAGTATCGAAAACTGGAACAAAAAGGAAATTGTCTAAAATTGGAGTGGCGGATACGTGTGTAAATGATAATGTATCGCTTCTTGTTGGGATGTGTGTGTTGAGTAAGGATGCATATGTGGGAAACCTGTTTGAGATGTCGAAAACGGTGAAGTATGCGCTTGGAAAAGTGGAGTCTGTCAGAGTGACCAGGAGTGGTCTTCTTTTGATTAATTGTATTTCTGAAGAGCAGAGGAAGATTGCAGTGGGCCTCAAAAGAATCCGGACAACAGAAGTTTTGTGTTTTGAACTTCGGAGTAGAGCACCAGTGAAAGGAGTCATCTCAGGGGTGAAGACGGATGTTCAGGTTGAATACCTGAAAATAATTCCTGGTGTGGTTGGTGCTCGGCATCTGTCCCGCTGGGTGAATGGAGAAATATAAGAAAGTCTGTCAGTTCTGTTGTTTTTTGATAAAGAGCAAATACCAACGCATGTGAAGCTTGGTTATGTAAGATACACTGTAAGATCTTTCGTCCCCAAACCACTGCAGTGTAAGCATTTTAACGGATTTGGCCATGTTTCAAGTGTGTGCAGACAAACAGAGTATACTGAAGAACAATGTGTAGAAGGACGACGGTTTTGCAATGGTGGTGGGGATCATGAACCTGAGTTCCTGGAGTGCCCTGTAAGGGTGAAGGAAATTGAGGTGGCAAAAGTTAGAGCGGTCAATCAAATCTCCTATGCGGAGGCGATTTAAAATAATTGAGAAAACAAGTGATGCTAGTGAAGAGATGGTAGTGGATACACCACAGCCTGTAGTAAATGTTTGCTGCCAGACAAAAGATACCTTGTGTGTTAAAAAGGTGGATTTTGTTGCATTCATTGCCACGGTTATAAACTGTACAGCACAAGTTTCAAAGAAGTCGAAGAAACTGGACATTATTGTGGCTGCGGCAGAAAAGTTTTTGGAACTGGCGCCGGAAGAACCACCCTCCCAGGTTCCCCCTTGAGCCTGTGTAGGGATCAGATCTTTTTTATTTATGTATTTTTAACAGAAAAGTTGTTTGATTTAGTTTATTTTACTTATTTATTTTTTGGTTGTTTTTGGAATCCTGTTTCCATCCCGCATAGTAGGTGGCGGGATGCACATTAAATTGTGTGATCGCCAATATAACTTAGAAGAAGAAGAAGAGTTGCTTGATTGACTAGCTAACTTCGACAAGCTACGTTCGGTTCATGTCCTTTGCAGATGCCACATTCCTGACAAAAGTTTATACGTATAAAAAATATCTGTAACCGAGTAAAGGGAGACGTAAAGTAAGAATTGAACGTGTAAATGTTCATTCATAGTCATAACATAGGGTTTGTACAGTTACAGATCTAATTTAACGGTTACGTTCAATGTTTCACGCATGGCTTTTCTTACAATCCTAATGATATGTACATTCAACCTTTTGGCAGCTATCTGGCTCCATAAAAAGATGCGAGAAACTCTCGAAGTAGACTACGGAAAATAGTTTCCTCTGTTGCAAAAATACTGAATCTTTGGAGTCGATTCTGCTAGCTTGACACCCAGAAATGGGAGTCGACGGGCAAGGAGTCGAGGAATCTATTATTTTGGAGTCGACTCCCCACCACGAAATGTGTGCCCACAAACTGGAATAGTCTCAGGGCTTGATAATGGAGGGCTGGCAGAAGGGGCAATGATACAATTAGCACTGGGATAAAACCATGCGGCCATCAGCAGCTTTAAAAACAGTGACATGCTGTCAAACAAACATCAATGAAAAAAAGATTACTAAGTTAGCTAACTAGCTAATTAGATGAGTTGATAACGTTAGTTAACAGTCGCTCACAGCAAACAGAACTCTAAGTGAAGATAGCTAACTTTAACAGGCTAGGTTAGCTAACGTTAGCTTGGTAGATTATAGCCACGTTAATGTTAGACAACAATAAAAAAACTAGTGTACATCTATGAAGAACTTAGGCAGCTACACCATAGACACAGCTCAAAGTGAATGGCAAGACGTTAGCCTAACTGAAATTCCTTACTGTCATCTCTGCCGAGTACGACCAAGACCACACTCGGAAAGTTTGAAAACACAGCAGCCACGCAAAACGGTCTTGAGTGGCAACAAATCTGCCCATTAGCTGATTCGCTTTCCATACACCCACTTCTGTTGATCCTCCCACTTCTGTTGATACGCCCACTTCCAGAGATATTCCATGTATGCAGTTACCCATGACTCCAAAAAGCCCTTAACCTCTACGGGATTGGCGTCCCTTATATGCGACGGTTGTTGCTCAATATGCGATATGTGACTAGAATGGTGTTGTAAACAACAGCCAACTCTCTGGGACATAGACATGTCTTATATGGGCAGAAAGCTTACATTCTTGTTAATCTAACTGCACTGTCCAATTTACAGTAGCTATTACAATGACAAAATACCATGCTATTGTTTGAGGATAGCGCACAACAACAAAACACTTGTATCACGGCAACTGTTTTGATATATTCACCTCTGAAGGTAAATAATGTACTTACATTCAGTAATCTTGCTCTGATTTGTCATCCTGAGGGTCCCAGAGATAAAATGTAGTGTAGTTTTATTTGAAAAATCAATTGTTATATTCAAATGTAGGAACTGGGTTCTACAGTTTGACCTCTGACTCCACACCCACCCCGCCCGTCCATCTAGATGTGAGAAGGTTAATGTATTTTCTGTAGGGAAGCTAATGATCCATAATTTATTACATTCCTAGAAGTGTGCAAACTTAAATGTTGTATTACCATAGCATTTTTGTATGTTCTCTATAGTTATGTACTGTACTTGAAAACCAATTCGGCACATTTGGGAATACTCTTGGCAGACTTGATAGAAAATATTGTGTAGTGATGTAATTCTTCACTGGATCAGTCTGAAACGATGCACACACACTGCTGCCATCTGGTGGACAACATCTAAATCACATCTAGAATCCTACATCACTGCTGGCCTTTCTCTTGCACTTCAAAGATGACGCAAACACCCCTCACCCCCCCCCCCCCCCCCAAAAAAAAGCATGTTTTTTTGTTTGTATTATCTCTTACCAGATCTAATGTGTTATATTCTCCTACATTAATTTCACATTTCCACAAACTTCAAAGTGTTTCCTTTCAAATGATATCAATAATATGCATATCCTTGCTTCAGGTCCTGAGCTACAGGCAGTTAGATTTGGGTATTATCATTTTAGTCGAAAATTGAAAAAAAAGGGTCAGATCCTTAAGAGGTTAACCTTATGCACACTAGAGGGCAATGCAACACAGTTAAATACGCTGCCTATTGACGTAGCCTTAACTCAATATAATATGAGTCTGTCTGCATCTGTTGTTTGATCTGACTCACGGTTAACGTTTCCCTGACAAACGGTGAGATGAGGACAACACTGAACTACATAGACATCAGTGCAAAGTATGGACCAAGTTTGATCTTTAATCTCGACAGGGAAAAAAATACATTGTGTTTTGAAGCCATTTCATGGAAAAAAGTATTTACACGTTATCAAGAGGAGTCAAACTCTTTACATAGACCGACAGCACATCAGTAAACAACAAAAGAGACCAGCGTTAAGGATTTTAAGCACTTCTTACCAAAAAACAAGGAGTTCTGATATCCAAACTATTCAGATAAATATATTTATAATATTTATATATATTTACAGAATACCTTAAATATACAACGTCCTCCATGTATTCTATAAACATATCATCATAAGTTATTTAGGCACACATTTTCTTTTAGAACAATCATTGGGGGGTATCAGTTTCAATGCCATCCTTTCGCTGTTTGCACTATATTGTACTTACACCAAAGAAATGTGGTCAGTATAGCATCATTGTCAACAAGTACGTCATCCAAAGCGCCTACACTGCTACTAACTCAGTACTCTGGGCCAGCGGTGAGGTCATTATGTACACAGCCTGTTGGGGGGGGGGGGGGGGGGTTGGTTATCTCACATCTCCAAGAGACACACTGTGGACAGAAGGTCCAGTCCCAAACGGATCCCTCACTGGTCCATAGCCTATGACCCTTGTTGACTCTCCCTAGCAGAGCCTAGCATCAAGTTCGGGGTAAGTCCATTTCAATTCAATCAATTCAGAAAGTAAATTCAAAATCAATTAATTTTTTCATAGAGAAGCAATAAAGACAATTTTCATTTCAGTTTACTTACTGAATTGACATAATTGAATTCACCCCCACCCTGCCTAGCACTATAGTAGGCTTGGTGGAGTTTGATTCCACCTTATTGCTTACACTAATACCGTCCTGTTCTGTCCACTAGGGAGAGTCAACAACGTCTCCAGGACTGGGAGCTAGAGAGGATATATTTGGGACTGAGCCAAGGAGCGACTGGGTGGGGAAGTCAAAAGGAGATCGTATGTAGAGTGGACACACCTTTTTAATAATTTTCAGGGCAAAAGGGGACGATGACAACATGAAGGGGAGCAGCTACGATAACTACAAAGAATATACAGATACACTACAAATTAAAATATGCTGATGATGATTCTCATGACTAAACGCACGCAGAAAAGAGATTGGTTGGCCAGCCAGTAGGGCGGGAGGACCATAGACATCGCCCTACAAGTCGCTCTATAAGTCTGACTCGGGCATGTCTGGCATGTCAGCCATCAGGTAGCCGATGCCGTAGCGGCCATTGGGCGCAGCATCGGGGACCCCTCCATTCTGCTTACGATAGATGCTGTTGCCAGGCATGGGCGAGGGCGCTTCACTGCCGGGCGACTTGGCGTGGATGAGGCTGGCATCGTCGTCCTCCTCGGGCCTGGCGCTCTCCTTGATGATGCGGCCCTTCTTGTAGGAGATGGTGGACACCACGCCAGCGTTCTCGTCGATGATGTTGAAGTAGCGGAGGAAGAAGACCACGGGCACGGGCATGATGGCCATCACCACCAGGGAGATGCAGACCGCCAGGCCCCACGGAGGATAGCTAAGGGACTTCTCACTGGCCTAGGAGAGACAGGGAGGGAGTGAGAGGTTAGAACTGTATAGTATTCCTGCTACTAATGCTACTACTACTGTATATCACTATAGCTCAGAGACTTCTCACTGGCCTCATACACACAGGGAGGGAGGGAGAGCAAGAGGTTACTACTGTATATTACTTCTCACTGGCCTGAAACTGATACTAACACTAAAACCAAGTTGGGCCCATGTGACAATAGGTTGCATCTTAAATCACTTTTAAGTGTAAAGTCCTCTAGTCTAAGTTAAGTCCTCTCCTCCATCTGTGCTGATCTCATAATCCAAGAGGATTGGTGAAGCTATTATGGCAGAGGGCTATCAAGTAACCATCCAGGTTTCCAGGTATTTTACAATTAGTGTGGATAAAGGAAAAAAGGCAAGTACAGGAGGCAATTTGGACTATAGAAAAAGTTAACAGAGCTCTTGATGTGTAGTTGAATTGGGTGTTTTGGTACGGGAGTGTAACAAAAGCCTGTGTATCCCATTAATTGAACCGAAGGTAAACTGAACTAAAATACTGTATTTGACAGTTGCAACAGAGACCACAGACACCACAGATGACTCACCAGGTCCTCTATCCAGGCACTGTAGCTGGGTGGGGTCATTCCCAGCTGGATCACACTGGAGCCCAGCAGCAGGATGAGCAGCAGGGGGGTCACGTACTTCCACATGTAGTAGTAGAACCGGAACGGAGTGAAGCCCAGCATGTCCTTCAGGTCCTCAAAGAACCTGGGCGGAGGAACAAGGGAGAAGCAGGGACAGGATCCCACAGAAGGTGAGGATACATAATGGTACAAACTTTAGACTGTGTTGAGTTTGGCAATTATGTTTAACATACAGTACCTGTACAATATACCAGAGGTGATAGCAGGTAATATTAAAGTTAAGTGGTATTATTTCATGATAACTTTTCATGGTTAACTAATTCTGAATACTGAATTTAAATAATATTTGTCATTGTATTTGGATGGACAGCTTTGAATTTGGAATTATAGTGGAGAAAACCACAGATTACTGACATTCTGTATATAATTTGACATGTACATACTTGTCAGTCCCGTAGACCCAAGCAACAGCCACATTCTCCAGGATGACCACTATGAGCAGGGGCAGCGTGGCGGAGTAGTCATCAAACATGGCCACCCAGTAGTTCCCAGATCGTTGGACGAACAGCAGGCCAATGAAGAAGGCTAGCAGACAGACACCCACTGTTACAGGAGGGAGAATACATGGACATTAGTAAAAAGGGACAAGGGGGAGAAATGCCATCTGGGTCATTCTTGAATTACGGTGGCATTTGGGCATTTGGGCATTTTGGAAGAAAATATGTTATTTTAACTTCCCATTCTACATCAACTACTATGGTAGCTTAATGACTTGAAATCATTTGTACCATTATGATAACATTGTACCACCAGTAGGAGTAGTAACACCAATAATGGTAACACCAATGATACATTTTAGGTAAATTTTCTGAAATGGAGGCCACAAATTCTAAAATCTAAGGTCATCAATCCTTTAAAAATAATTTACTCAATTAATATGATTAATTATGTTACTCACAATGTTATTTCCCTTCATTAAAATGTTCTAACACCAAGTGATACTTTGGATGGCAACTGCTCAGCCTCCGACCGCAAGGCACTACAGAGGGTAGTGCGTACGGCCCAGTACATCACTGTGGCCAAGCCTCCTGCCATCCAGGAGGACCTCTATACCAGGCGGTGTCAGAGGAAGGCCCTAAAAATTGTCAAAGACTCCAGCCACCCTAGTCATAGACTGTTCTCTCTGCTACCGCACGGCAAGCGGTACCGGAGCGCCAAGTCTAGGTCTAAGAGGCTTCTAAACAGCTTCTACCCCCAAGCCATAAGACTCCTGAACATCTAATGAAATGGCTACCCAGACTATTTGCATTGTCATATTTGCATTGTCATTGCAGGCAATCTCAAAACTGTGCGTTACAGGGAAGACATCCTCCTCCCTCGTGTGGTACCCTTCCTGCAGGCTCATCCTGACATGACCCTCCAGCATGACAATGCCACCAGCCATACTGCTCATTCTGTGCGTGATTTCCTGCACGACAGGAATTTCAGTGTTCTGCCATGGCCAGTGAAGATCCCGGATCTCAATCCCATTGAGCACGTCTGGGACCTGTTGGATCGGAGGGTGAGGGCTAGGGCCATTCCCCCCAGAAATGTCTGGGAACTTGTAGGTGCCTTGGTGGAAGAGTGGGGTAACATCTCACAGCAAGAACGGACAAATCTGGTGCAGTCCATGAGGAGGAGATGCACTGCAGTACTTAATGCAGCTGTTGGCCACACCAGATACTGACTGTTACTTTTGATTTTGACCCCCCCTTTGTTCAGGGACACATTATTCAATTTCTGTTAGTCACATGTCTGTGGAACTTGTTCAGTTTATGTCTCAGTTTTTGAATCTTGTTATGTTCATCCAAATATTTACACATGTTAAGTTTGCTGAAAATAAACGCAGTTGACAGTGAGAGGACGTTTATTTTTTTGCTGAGTTTACATTTACATATTACCTCGACTAACCGGTGCCCACGCACATTGACTCGGTACCGGTACCCTCTGTATATAGCCTCGCTATTGTTATTTTTACTGCTGCTCTTTAATGATTTGTTACTTTTATTTCGTATTATTTTATATTGTAATTTTTTCTGTAATTATTTTGGTATTCTTTCTTAAAACTGCATTGTTGGTTAAGGTCTACACCTGTTGTATTCGGCGCATGTGACAAATACAATTTGATTTGATTTGATTCTTTGATTCCTTAATAACAAACTTGTATGCCATCTGTAAATACAAATAATATTGTTAAATTACTAGCCTAGTTTGTTTAGCCACAGAAAAAGACAGGAACCTTCCCGCTAGCCATGATTGGCTAACATAATGGATGGGCTGGACGCGAGATGAGTTCAGATTGGTCTGCCATGTAGCATGCTTGTGTCTATAACATGAGCTGCTCAGTACTACCACGGCTTTTTTGAAAGATATCATGACGAACTGCAGAAGTGTTGCTACTGCTCTCAATATTGCTGCCCTAAATTTAACAGGCGCTATCGACAAGGATCAGTGGGAAAAAGTTGTGATGGACTACTTACTACTCTTTGACTCTACAAATGAATCAGATGATGTTGAAATCCCTGATTTTTGTCAAAACATTTTCATTGAACAAGACATCGTAGAGTCTTCTGATGACAGTGATGGGGAAGAAACGGCGATCAACAGTGTTGTTGTCATGGAAGAAGTTGACCGAGTTTTGAAATCAGTGGAACGCCCGGTGGAAGCAGAGTATGATTGCAAATGCGCAGGGAGTCGAAAAGAGAACACAGAAGGCTGTTGTATAAAACACCTGTCTCCGGATGACATTTTCAAACTAAGGGCAACCATGGCATCCATGACAGAGAGGGAGAAGCGTTCATCCATGTATACCGGTAAGAGTCTCGCTACATTTTCAGATATTTTACGTTTCTAATTTTGTCAGAAAGTTGTTTTCATTGCAAGTATGGTGCAGGTGGTGGGTCACATACGTTTACTTATTAAATAACAGTTAAATAAAACGGAACATGTCTTATTTGTTCTGTTTTTGTCATTTTAAAGTTTTTTTTTTTTTTTTTACATGGTACCAAAGACAAGGGACAGGATTTACCACCGCAATTCAAGAATGACCCATCCTCATTAACAGAATTCATGCACAATATTGATCAACATGTGGCTGCAACTAAGTGCAACATAATTATGAAATTATCTTTGGTGCCACACATCTACTGTGCATTAGATTAGTATTATGCAATATTGAGCCAGAAGCATTAAAGCAAAAAGCCATAATACATCATACACGTAGGTAATACTTAATTGACCTGTTACTATAGCAAACACACATCAATAGAGTTCAGCTGAGGATACATTGTGGAAAAATGTCTACCTCCACACACTGACACAGGCTTTCTCTCTTTAATTTTTTCTCAATTACTCGCATCTTCTCTGCTTGCGTCCTCCTTCACAATGCATTGAAGAAGGTCCGATGGGGACCTTGGACCTTCTCCAATACGATTGAGAAGGAACGAGGAGATAAGATGAGAGGAATCATGGAAAGGTGAATTGAGATATAATGAGCCATATATTCCTCCATCCCCTGTCTCGGACTGACCTGTGAGGAACTCTTTGCGGACTTTGAAGGTGTCGACCAAAGGTGTGATGATGCCCTCGATGGTTCCGAACATGCTGCCCAGGCCCAGGTTAACCAGCATCAGGAAGAACATGACGGACCAGAAGGGAGATGCCGGAAAGTGGGTCATGGCCTCTGTGAAGGCAATGAAGGCCAGGCCTGTACCTTGCACTGCCTGAGGAGGAGGAGGAGGACAGGGAGGAGGAGGAAGACAGGGAAGAAGAAGAAGAAGAAGAAGAAGAAGAAGAAGGTTTTATGTAAGTAAGTCAGTAATATCCACTTCTAGTAAGAATATTTTCCTTAAGGTTTCTAATAATTGGAAAGTCAAATCTTGACGTGTACAGCCGTGGTAAAAAGTTTTGAGAATGACACAAGTATTGGTCTTCACAAAGTTCGCTGCTTCAGTGTTATGAGATATTTTTGTCAGATGTTACTATGGTATACTGAAGTATAATTACAAGCATTCCATAAGTGTCAAAGGCTTTTATTGACAATTACATTAAGTTTACGCAAAGAGTCAATATTTGCAGTGTTGACCCTTCTTTTTCAAGACCTCTGCAATCCGCCCTGGCATGCTGTCAATTAACTTCTGGGCCACATCCTGACTGATGGCAGCCCATTCTTGCATAATCAATGTTTGAAGTTTGTCAGAATTTGTGGGTTTTTGTTTGTCCACCCGCCTCTTGAGGATCGATGGGATTAAGGTCTGGGGAGATCCTGGCCATGGACCCAAAATGTCAATGTTTTGTTCCCCGAGCCACTTAGTTATCACTTTTGTCTTATGGCAAGGTGCTCCATCATGCTGGAAAAGGCATTGGTCGTCACAAACTGTTCTTGGATGGTTGGGAGAAGTTGCTCTCGGAGGATGTGTTGGTACCATTCTTTATTCATGGCTGTGTTCTTAGGCAAAATTGTGAGTGAGCCCACTCCCTTGGCTGAGTAGCAACCCCACACATGAATGGTCTCAGGATGCTTTACTGTTGGAATGACACAGGACTGATGGTAGCGCTCACCTTGTCTTCTCCGGACAAGGTGTTTTCCGGATGCCCCAAACAATCGGAAAGGGGATTCATCAGAGAAAATGACTTTACCCCAGTCCTCAGCAGTCCAAATCCCTGTACCTTTTGCAGAATATCAGTCTCTCCCTGATGTTTTACCTGGAGAGAAGTGGCTTCTTTGCTGCCCTTCTTGACACCAGGCCATCCTCCAAATATCTTCGCCTCACTGTGCGTGCAGATGCACTCACACCTGCCTGCTGCCATTCCTGAGCAAGCTCTGCACTGGTGGTGTCCCGATCCCGCAGCTGAATCAACTTTAGGAGACGGTCCTGGCGCTTGCTGGACTTTCTTGGGCGCCCTGACGCCTTCACAACAATCGAACCTCTCTCCTTGAAGTTCTTGATGATCCGATAAATGGTTGATTTTGGTGCAATCTTACTAGCAGCAATATCCTTGCCTGTGAAGCCCTTTTGTGCAAAGCAATGATGACGGCACGTGTTTCCTTGCAGGTAACCATGGTTAACAGAGGAAGAACAATGATTTCAAGCACCACCCTCCTTTTAAAGCTTCCAGTCTGTTATTCTAACTCAATCAGCATGACAGAGTGATCTCCAGCCTTGTCCTTGTCAACACTCTCACCTGTGTTAACAAGAGAATCACTGACATGATGGCAGCTGGTCCTTTTTTGGCAGGGCTGAAATGCAGTGGAAATGTTTTTTGGAGATTAAGTTCATTTTCATGGCAAAGAGGGACTTTGCAATTAATTGCAATTCATCTGATCACTCTTCATGACATTCTGGAGAATATGCACATTGCCATCATCAAAACTGAGGCAGCAGACTTTGTGAAAATGTGTATTTGTGTCATTCTCAAAATTTTTGACCACGACTGTAGACAACATCTAGAGACAAGTCTACCACAGTCTGTGGAAAACAGTGTTCAGTAACAGTTTACATTGCACTGTTATGACACAAAAAAATGTCATTGGATAGGAGTAGTCAGAGCCATATATTTAGGGTGTGGTCGTAAATTGCCTCCAGTGTGTCAGAGTGCGCTCTGGGTCATTTTGTAAATTCTGAGTGTTTCGCACTCAGAGCATTTAGAGCGCACACCAGACGCTCTGGCCGAGTAGAAGGGTTGATCCAAGCGTTCTAACATCACAACGGCAGTCAAACACCCAAGATAACCGGCTAAAGTTGGCTAGCTTGCTAGCTACTTCCAGACACAAATGAGAGAACACCTCACTCTGACCATTTTACTCGCTCTAGCAGAGCTGGTTAGGATGTTTTCATTTTATCTAGAGCGTTAGTGACTGTAACTGTGCTGCTTGCAACAATTTAACAATGTTTTTTTGCCGACACCAGTCATTTTCAACGGATGTTGCACGTTCATAAATTCATCAATTATTCTGCGCTCTGGCACACTCAGATGAGAGTGCTCTGAAATCCGAGTAGATAGCCAGAGTGAATTTACGAACGCACCCTTAGAAAGCTAGGACATTGAGGTTTCTGCATTATGATGCATTTACATGACACTACATTCCATGGCAGCCATGTTATCTCCCTATGGGCTATATTTAAGCAATAAGGTATGAGGGGGTATGGTATATGGCCAATATACCACTGCTAAGGGATGTTCTTAAGCACAATGCAACGCGGAGTGCCTGGATACAGCCCTTAGCTGTGGTATATTGGCCATATTCAACAAACCCCCGAGGTGCCTTATTGCTATTATAAACTGGTTACCAACGTAATGAGAGCAGTAAAAATAAATGTTTTGTCATACCCGTGGTATACGGTCTGATATACCATGGCTGTCAGCCAATGAGCATTCAGGGCTCGAACCACCCAGTTTATAATGACCAATAGCATTTCACTGAATTTTCTGAGTTTTAAACAATGCTATGTACAAGATTCCAAATTCTCATCATGTATGGATAAATGAAATGCTCACAGGCGCAAACATGGCGTCCATTCTAAAAGTTGGCCCAACTCTCTAAATATATGGCTCTGGGCGTAGCTAATCCTGGTTTGTGACATGACAGTGCAAAGTCAGTTGACGTGATGATACCATGTCTGGCACAAGTTTTTATGACTGTTTATGGGTTTTCTTCAAGTAAAATGCTACCTAAAAGCGATTGTTATGATTATAAAAGATGCAAAAAGATAATGATATTATACATTCCATGAGCCCCCTCACCCATTGCCTTACGTCAGATGTTGCGACGGCTGTCTCCACTGACCAACTCGTTGCATTAGAATGATGTAGCTGTTGGAAGACAATGGCCCCTCACCTTGTTGAGCTCTTCCTCAATGCTGCAGGAGTCCAGGCCCAGATGCGGGTAATCCTTCTCCGTCACCCCTCTGATGATCTCTGTCATCTGTTGGTAGTCCTCAGCACTCACAGTAGCGCTGAAGTTGATGTGGTGGGGGATCAGGTCGTGGCTGACCTCATTCCCTAGCAAAGCAATTATCTTCTTAGTGTTCCTGAGAGATTGAAAATAATATAAAACCAGATCAAAATGGATACTCTATCATACAAGACCATGCTAATATCTTATCGGCCTTATCACATGGCTCAGTGTTTACAGCATGATTCAAGTATTGGCCACATACATTGCATTGAATATACTGTGTGTCTCTATGAAATGTACGATCGATAAAAGCATCTTCTTAACTAAAAGTCACAATCAAACAGGCATATTATATTGGCCTATTGGCAATATTGGCCTATAATCACCAAAGGGTAATGCTTTGGGGGATTAGGCTACATTCCGGTGTTCTAAAAGTGAGTGGCTTATAGTGTACTACTCACAGTGCGACACACTTGGTGTTCATGATGTTGGCCTTGAAGCCGAGCACGGCGAACACCACCAGGGTGGCCAGCACAGAGGTGAAGAAGTTGATGAAGGAGACCAGCACAGCGTCGAAGTGACAGTTGTTATCCCGTTTGTTGTAGCTGGAGAAGGCTATGACCCCTCCAAAACCCAGGCCTAGGGCGAAGAAGACCTGTGTGGCCGCTTCGCGCCACACCTTGGCCTCCAGCATGATCTCCAACTGGAAGGAAATAAATAAAGAATGCACATTTAGGTGAGGTGCTAAAGGAAGATAAACTATAGTTCCAGACTCATCTCTCCTTGCTGTGGATTCATTTGACCAACATTTGGCTCTTTAGGACAACACTACGTCATTTAGTAGTGGACAAACCATTGTTTGGACCAGTGGAGCAGATCAGTGGACATGTGAATCATGGTTGAGTTACATCACTTTGTCAAAACTGGTGAAGATCAAACAAGGACACAACAAGGAGAGTATATCCAGCATGCTACTGCTATCTTTGTGTGGTGGAAGGCTTAACCCAGTTAGAAGGCACACACTACAAATCACACAATGAGCCCTGCTTTTGATGTCTTTCTCACTGCACATACAGTGGCTTGCGAAAGTATTCACCCCCCTTGGCATTTTTCCTATTTTGTTGCCTTACAACCTGGAATTAAAATGGATTTTTTGGGGTTTTGTATCATTTGATTTAAACAACATGCCTACCACTTTGAAGATGTTAAATATTTTTTTTTGTGAAACAAACAAGAAATAAGACAAAAAAACTGAAAACTTGAGCGTGCATAACTATTCACCACCCCAAATTCAATACTTTGTAGAGCTACCTTTTGCAGAAATTACAGCTGCAAGTCTCTTGGGGTATGTCTCTATAAGCTTGGCACATCTAGCCACTGGGATTTTTGCCCATTCTTCAAGGCAAAACTGCTCCAGCTCCTTCAAGTTGGATTGGTTCCACTGGTGTACAGCAATCTTTAAGTCATACCACAGATTCTCAATTGGATTGAGGTCTGGGCTTTGACTGGGCCATTCCAAGACATTTAAATGTTTACCCATAAACCACTCGAGTGTCGCTTTAGCAGTATGCTTAGGGTCATTGTCCTGCTGGAAGGTGAACCTCCGTCCCAGTCTCAAATCTCTGGAAGACTGAAACAGGTTTCCCTCAAGAATTTCCCTGTATTTAGCGCCAACCATTATTCCTTCAATTCTGACCAGTTTCCCAGTCCCTGCCGATGAAAAACATCCCCACAGCATGATGCTGCCACCACCATGCTTCACTATGGGGATGGTGTTCTCGGGTGATGAGAGGTGTTGGGTTTGCGACAGACATGTCATTTTCCTTGATGGACTAAAAGCTCAATTTTAGTCTAATCTGACCAGTGTACCTTCTTCCATATGTTTGGGGAGTCTCCCACATGTCTTTTGGCGAACACCAAACGTGTTTGCTTATTTTTTTCTTTAAGCAATGGCTTTTATCTGGCCACTCCTCTGTAAAGCCCAGCTCTGTGGAGTGTACGGCTTAAAGTGGTCCTATGGACAGATACTCCAATCACCGCTGTGGAGCTTTGCAGCTCCTTCAGGGTTATCTTTGGTCTCTTTGTTGCCTCTGATTAATGCCCTCCTTGCCTGGTCCGTGAGTTTTGGTGAGCGGCCCTCTCTTGGCAGTTTTGTTGTGGTGCCATATTCTTCCCATTTCTGAAATAATGGATTTAATGGTGCTCCGTGGGATGTTCAAAATTTCTGATATTTTTTTATAACCCAACCCTGATCCGTACTTTTCCACAACTTTGTCCCTGACCTGTTTGGAGAGCTCCTTGGTCTTCATGGTGCCGCTTGCTTGGTGGTGCCCCTTGCTTAGTGGTGTTGCAGATTCTGGGGCCTTTCAGAACAGGTGTACACAGAAAGCGGCACAGGTCCTAATCCAGGCACTTGTCATCTCCCTTCTGGATTACTGCAACTCGCTGTTGGCTGGGCTCCCTGCCTGTGCCATTAAACCCCTACAACTTATCCAGAACGCCGCAGCCCGTCTGGTGTTCAACCTTCCCAAGTTCTCTCATGTCACCCGCTCCTCCGCACACTCCACTGGCTTCCAGTTGAGGCTTGCATCTACTACAAGACCATGGTGCTTGCCTACGGAGCTGTGAGGGGAACGGCACCTCCTTACCTTCAGGATCAGACCCTACACCCAAACGAGGGCACTACGTTCATCCACCTCTGGCCTGCTAGCTCCCCTATCTCTACAGAAGCACAGTTCCCGCTCAGCCCAGTCAAAGCTATTTGCTGCTCTGGCACCCCAATGGTGGAACAAGCTCCCCCACGACGCCAGGACAGCGGAGTCACTGACCACCTTCCGGAGACACTTGAAACCCTACCTCTTTAAAGAATACCTGGAATTCTGGCACATTTTCAGTCAATATACACTACCGTTCAAAAGTTTGGGGTCACTTAGAAATGTCCTTGTTTTTGAAAGAAAAGCAATTTTGGGGTCCATTAAAATATTATCAAATTGATCAGAAATACAGTGTAGACATTGTTAATGTTGTAAATGGCTATTGTAGCTGAAAACGGCTAATTTTTTATGGAATATCTACATAGGCGTACAGAGGCCCATTATCAGCAACCATCAGTCCTGTGTTCCAATGGCACATTGTGTTTGCTAATCCAAGTTTATCATTTTAAAAGGCTAATTGATCATTAGAAAACCCTTTTGCAATTATGTTAGCACAGCTGAAAACTGTTGTGCTGATTAAAGAAGCAATAAAACTGGCCTTCTTGAGACTAGTTGGGTATCTGGAGCATCAGCAATTGTGGGTTCGATTACAGGCTCAAAATGGCCAGAAACAAAAAACGTTATTCTGAAACTCGTCAGTCTATTCTTGTTCTGAGAAATGAAGGCAATTCTATGCGAGAAATTGCCAAGAAACTGAAGATCTCGTACAACGCTGTGTACTACTCCCTTCACAGAACAGCGCAAACTGGCTCTAACCAGAATAGAAAGAGGAGTGGGAGGCCCCAGTGCACAACTGAGCAAGAGGTCAAATACATTAGAGTGTCTCGTTTGAGAAATAGGCGCCTCACAGGTCCTCAACTGGCAGCTTCATTACCCGCAAAACACCAGTCTCAACGTAAACAGTGAAGAGGCGACTCCGGGATGCTGACCTTCTAGGCAGAGTTGCAAAGAAAAAGCCATATCTCAGACTGGCCAATAAAAATAAAAGGTTAAGATGGGCAGTCTGAGATATGGCTTTTTCTTTGCAACTCTGCGGGTGGGGAGAGAGCGAGATAGGGTGGAGGATGCTTGGCTTGAAGCGCTGGGCATCTTGTTATGACATGCATTATTTGAATTAGGCCCACAGAATTATACATACGGATGAGCGACTTCTATGGAGGAATTTTGATTGTCTTTGAACTTCCGAGAGTTGGCTTAACGTTGAACCAGAGCTAGTTAGCTAGCTAACAAGCTTGTGTGTGCAGAGCGGCACCAGAATTAAAATAAAAACAAGTCTTACCTTTTTGTAGTTAATAAATCCAACTTGAAATGTGATAACTATAGTATCCTTAACTAGCATTGAAAAAGTTAATCCATTCTTCTCTAATTAAAAATCTCTCTCCCTAATTTCTGAATCATGCATGTAACATCAGTAGGCTACAGTAGCCTATGCTTCAGAGGCGGAGGGGCAGGTAGCCTACACATGCACACACACTGGCAAAGATTTCCAGTTGGCAGGCAGACACTGGAATAAAGCCCCATTTCCACTGGTACTTAAAATTAGGGCTATATTCGAGCTGGCTCGAATGAAAATCTCAAATTCGAGCTGGGTCGAGGGAAACACAGGCCAGCGCAGCCCAGTTTCACAGCTGGTGCCAGCTAAATTAGAAATTGGGCTGGTGACGCCCTTAATATGTAACCGCAAAGCTGATCACTGCTGGATGCTGTCAAAACGTTTAGCTAGCTCATCTGGGCTTGTTGCTGTTAGCTAGCACATGGACAAGCAGTACTGCAGTAGTCAGACATGACACGAATAACCACCATAGCTGGATCCTTCATTCATTTTTGCACTACACAATAAACTTTTATGAGAACATTCAGCCCTTGAATGCTAGCTACCTAACGTTAGCCAGCAAATCAGAGTTGAAACAAGCTAGCTAGATAGCTAACGTGAGCTAGCAGGAATTTTAGCTGGCCAGGTCATATTGAAAGCTAGCTAGCTAACTAGCTACATCATATCAAACCTATTGACTCGTTTGCTTAGTTAGGTAGCTATCTAATAACCAATGTCATGGCAAGCAAGGTAGGAATTAAGCTAGCTAGCCTGTTATTCTAGCAACGACGCTAACTGTTTAGCTAGCTAGATAGCTAACATTAGCAAGCAAAATACATGGCTCTGAATCTGGCTGGTACTTGCAGAAGTATGGGGTAACGTTTGTTACAGCATGGTGAGGGTGAATGAAATTATTCAACATCTTCCATCTAGCTAGCAACATTAGCGAAGCCAGCTGCAGTCACATATTGGCTACTTAGCAACATTGCATAATTTCTCATTTCTGGGGGCAGTGGAAACACAATTTGAGCTAGCCCACCAAGGCCAGCCCAACCCGGTTTGACTTCAAATTGCCAATTGAAACGGGGCTTACGTTTCTGAGTGACAGAGTTTTGTGAGACTGGAAAAAAATGGCGGAACGTAAAATAATGTTATTAACCAGTTCTCATGCTTTTAAAACAACGGTTTTGATCCGGAACAGTATAGATCACCTTCGCTCCCGGTTCTGATTCTGTTCCTCTGAAAATTGGTCATTATCCAGTTTTCTGTTCTGTTCCCTGAACCGGTTCCAACCCCAGGACTGTACTGTACTGTACCTTGGGTAAGCTTTAGGGTTAGGATACTGTACCTTGGGTGTGAACATGTGTCGGATCCCATCCATAGATCCCTTGAGGAGCAGAGCCCTGACCAGGAAGCAGATCAGCACTACGTAGGGGAACAACGAGCTGAAGTACATCACCTGAAAAAACAACCACAACATAAGGACAACCTTATTATAACTCATACATTACAAAGTGAGTGGCTGACTTGAGACTCGACCCGAAAACGTCCTCAAAGACTTGAGACTTGAATCTCCTATGGGAACAGCCGCAGAACCCTTTTGGAACCCTTTTTTCTAAGAGTGTAGTCTCCTGAACTGCTTTAGGTGCCCACCTGCATCTGGGCTGGGGCCCACACAAGAGCTTTTGTCTCACTGTCCCACTAAGCTGACAGAGAGAGAGGCCTCCTTGCTTGGTGATATACTGTATTATCTTGGAGGATACTAGGGGACTTTGGATTGGAGGGTGTTGTGGGTGGGGAGAGTAAATTGAGTCACCCCACAGGCTCTGAGGCGTGGGGGTTTCAGGGTTGGGTCGGGGGAGGCTGGGGGGTTTCAGGAATGATTCAGGGTTGGTCCTCTTGGGCCTGGTCAAAAATATCATAATCATTCGAAAATATATTACTCACTCCTTGAATATGCACATTTCTCCAAAAATCAGTTGTTCTGAGTCTGCACAGAACTGCCAGGACGTCGGATCAATGGAAATACTCAAGTTTTTTAATCCTGTATCTCTCGAAACATTCACAAAAATAGTCACAGCCTCTAAACCTTCCAGCTGTCTACTGGACCATATTCCAACTAAACTACTGAAAGAGCTACTTCCTATGCTTGGCCCTCCTATGCTGAACATAATAAACGGCTCCCTATCCTCTGGATGTGTACCAAACTCACTAAAAGGGGCAGTAATAAAGCATTTCCTGAAAAAGCCTAACCTTGAACCGGAAAATTGAAAACAATATCAGCCTATATCAAATTGCCCATTCCTCTCAAACATTTTAGAAAAAGCTGTTGCTCAGCAACTTGCTGCCTTCCTGAAGACAAAATAATGTATACAAAATGCTCCAGTCTGGTTTTAGACCCCATCATAGTACTGAGACTGCACTCGTGAAGGTGGTAAAGTACCTTTTAATGGCGTCAGACCAAGGCTCTGCGTCTATCCTCGTGTTCCTAGACCTTAGTACCGCTTTCGACACCATCGATCACCACATTCTTCTGGAGAGATTGTGAACCTTAATTGGTCTACACAGACAAGTTCTTGCCTGGTTTAGATCCTATCTATCGGAAAGATATCAGTTCGTCTCTGTGGATGGTTTGTCCTCTGAAAAATCAATGGTAAGTTTTAGTATTCCTCAAGGTTACGTTCTAGGACCACTATTATTTTCACTATATATGCTACCTCTTGGTGATGTCATTCGGAAATAAAATGTAAACTTTCACCTGTATGCAGATGACACACAGCTGTACATTTCGATGAAACATAGTGAACCCCAAAATTGCCTACCCTGGAAGCCTGTGTTTCAGTGGATGGCGGCAAATGTTTTACTTTTAAACTCGGACAAAACAGAGATGCTAGTTCTAGGTCCCAAGAAACAAAAATATCTGCTGTCGGATCTGACAATTAATCTCGGTGGTTGTACAGTTGTTTCAAATAAAAATGAAGGACCTCAGTGTTACTCTGGACCCTGATCTCTCTTTTGACAAACATATCAAAAATATTTCAAGAGCAGCCTTTTTCCATCTTCCTTACATTTCAAAAATCTGAAACTTTTTGTCCAAAAATGATGCAGAAAATCTAATCCATGCTTTTGTCACTTCAAGATTAGACTACATTTACATTTTAGTCATTTAGCAGACAGTCTTATCCAGAGCAACTTACAGTAGAGTGCATACATTTTCATACAAGGCACTGGAGTGACAAACCACCCTTGCTGTCTCTCTCCACTGGGATTCTTTGCCTCTGACCCTATTACGGGGGCTGAGTCACTGGCTTGCTCGAGCTCTCCCATCCTTCGTGTCCTTGGGCTTGTGTGGTTGGGGAGATCTTCGTGGGCTATACACGGTAATTATGTGTTCTTTTGTAGCTGCACAGAACTGCTGTCTATCAAGAATGCAAGCAAAAATTAGATTGAGTGGAAAATTAATAAGCCATTTAATACACATGATTAAAGTTTTTTTCTTTCAATTTTTTGTGAGTAGACCCCTAACAATTACACAAAGTAAAAGAGTGCGTATAACCATGGCAACCATGCTCCCCCTCGGTCTCTCTTGCACCCTCACAACCACACACAGAAATTAAAAAGAAACTGTAGATCACAGCCTAGGAATAGGCTTTTGTGAACAAGGGGCGAAAGCGACATTAATATTCTTTTGTGTGGTAAAGCCCTGATTAAGCTTCAAAGGGTCTCCCACTCTGGCCCCTTCACCAGGAGGGAAACCGGAAAGCTCATGGCCATTTCCATGACCTCACACTAGGCGACAGACAAACAGGACATGGAAGATTGGGACACTACAGATGGTTTCCCTGCTGTCATGCCATCACCATGGCAGTGGACCAAGATTAAAGCACTTCTGTCTGTTTGAGAGGCCAGGGCATCCATCTTGTTTTGTCTGTGTGTGTTGTGGAGACGGTTTTGTCTGTGTTTGTTGTGGAGACAGGGGCTTGAATAGAACCAAGCAAACACCAGACAGCTGTTGGGATAAGACCAGGGAGAGGGACAATGGCTGGATCAAATGCTGCACTCAGATAGCACAGGATAGGGCCATGTTCCTATAAGACCAGAAATACTCTAAAGCGAGTGAAAATGGTCTTTGCTAAAATGCTCAAGGAACAATACTCTAAAAGGAGTAGAGACTTTCTTTGCTAAGACGCACAAGCAATGATAAGGACCCAATGGTGTTCTCAATGGTGTTCTCTTTCAAGTACTTGTTTCGATGTATCACATGTGGGGGTTTGCTAGGGCCACCTACTCTCTCGGAAGTACCTATCAAAAGCGTCTGCTGGAGACAGACAGGTAGAGTGGCACATGAGGTGAAACCCTCACTTCCATAAAAGAAGCCACTCTCCGGCCCTCTGTTTATGCTCGCTTCTCTTCCTCACGAAGAGTGTCATTACTCTAGCTCTCCTCATATCGACTGGATACCTGTTTGCCTGCTTAATCTGCTCACAATCGAACCGTGAAGGATATCGCTGCCGAGCGTAGGTCTTCAGACCCTGTCGAGAGGTTGAGTAGTAACCGTAAGGTTTTTGTTTAGGAGTAGAAATTCAATTTCTACTTCTCAGTCTCCTTTGGTAGCTAGTGTCACTGCTAGCTATTGAGACTTGGTTAACACTAGAACCGCCTGGCCTTTCAGCCTATAAGTACCCACTACAAAACGTTGCGAACGTTGCTTGGTGTCCCCTTTACCATACGCATCAGATGCATATCAACCTGCAAGGTGTGCACCAATGCTTGATAGTGCATAAACAATTATAAAGGATGAATTGCATGAAGAAATATTTGTGGAAATATACCCATGTAAAAAATATAACAATAGTTATTTGTTTAGATAGAGTCAAGGATATGTTTTGTATAATTCTACAAAGTCCTAGTGAAAAACGTAGGTCTAAAGCCAATCTTCCACACTTCCAGGCAATGATGCACCAACATTCTAACAGTCTAATTTCATTTATTTCATACGTGCTATCCGAAGAATAATAATTTGGTTTTGTTCATGAAGGTCTTAGGTAACATTAGAATACTAAAAAACTATTATTTCAAAGAACAAAATAGCATATTCATTAGTTTGCGTTACTCTAGGCTATCAGTAAAAACAACAGACCACTAGTTCAAGTCCATCACAAAGAAATCCAGTATAATTTCATTTTGGCAGGTCTAAAGAAACATTGTGGAAATAAGAAAATGTATTTAAACAAAAACAGAATATAATATTTTACGTTTATTATGTTACTAGTCTTTGCTTAGTAGCCAGAGCAATGCCGCTGCGCGAGTGGTCATGTGCTGAACGCATAGACAGCGCTGATATTCTTGGAAAAATTATATTTAGAAATAGAGATCCACTTCTTGAATTTTGAGAGTTATTTGACAAAGGTAAGTGTCATAGAAACTGCAGAATATGCTCGTTATGATACTACACTGCTCAAAAAAATAAAGGGAACACTAAAATAACACATCCTAGATCTGAATGAATGAAATAATCTTATTAAATACTTTTTTCTTTACATAGTTGAATGTGCTGACAACAAAATCACACAAAAATGATCAATGGAAATCAAATGTATCAACCCATGGAGGTCTGGATTTGGAGTCACCCTCAAAATTAAAGTGGAAAACCACACTACAGGCTGATCCAACTTTGATGTAATGTCCTTAAAACAAGTCAAAATGAGGCTCAGTAGTGTGTGTGGCCTCCACGTGCCTGTATGACCTCCCTACAATGCCTGGGCATGCTCCTGATGAGGTGCGGATGGTCTCCTGAGGGATCTCCTCCCAGACCTGGACTAAAGCATCCGCCAACTCCTGGACAGTCTGTGGTGCAACGTGGCGTTGGTGGATGGAGCGAGACATGATGTCCCAGATGTGCTCAATTGGATTCAGGTCTGGGGAACGGGCGGGCCAGTCCATAGCATCAATGCCTTCCTCTTGCAGGAACTGCTGACACACTCCAGCCACATGAGGTCTAGCATTGTCTTGCATTAGGAGGAACCCAAGGCCAACCGCACCAGCATATGGTCTCACAAGGGGTCTGAGGATCTCATCTCGGTACCTAATGGCAGTCAGGCTACCTCTGGCGAGCACATGGAGGGCTGTGCGGCCCCCCAAAGAAATGCCACCCCACACCATGACTGACCCACCGCCAAACCGGTCATGCTGGAGGATGTTGCAGGCAGCAGAACGTTCTCCACGGCGTCTCCAGACTCTGTCACATCTGTCACGTGCTCAGTGTGAACCTGCTTTCATCTGTGAAGAGCACAGGGCGCCAGTGGTGAATTTGCCAATCTTGGTGTTCTCTGGCAAATGCCAAACGTCCTGCACGGTGTTGGGCTGTAAGCACAACCCCCACCTGTGGACTTCGGGCCCTCATACCACCCTCATGGAGTCTGTTTCTGACCGTTTGAGCAGAGACATGCACATTTGTGGCCTGCTGGAGGTCATTTTGCAGGGCTCTGGCAGTGCTCCTCCTGCTCCTCCTTGCACAAAGGTGGAGGTAGCAGTCCTGCTGCTGGGTTGTTGCCCTCCTATGGCCTCCTCCACGTCTCCTGATGTACTGGCCTGTCTCCTGGTAGCGCCTCCATGCTCTGGACACTACGCTGACAGACACAGCAAACCGTCTTGCCACAGCTCGCATTGATGTGCCATCCTGGATGAGCTGCACTACCTGAGCCACTTGTGTGGGTTGTAGACTCCGTCTCATGCTACCACTAGAGTGAAAGCACCGCCAGCATTCAAAAGTGACCAAAACATCAGCCAGGAAGCATAGGAACTGAGAAGTGGTCTGTGGTCACCATCTGCAAAACCAGTCCTTTATTGGGGGTGTCTTGCTAATTGCCTATAATTTCCACCTGTTGTCTATTCCATTTGCACAACAGCATGTGACATTTATTGTCAATCAGTGTTGCTTCCTAAGTGGACAGTTTGATTTCACAGAAGTGTGATTGACTTGGAGTTACATTGTGTTGTTTAAGTGTTCCCTTTATTTTTTTGAGCAGTGTATATAGAAATCAAAACATTTTACATTTTACCTGCAAGTGTTGCTCCTTTCCCTGCATCTGTCAATTCCAAGCTGCGCCAATCTCTTCACGTACAATTTGACAACTGATAATATTGTCACTCATCAGACTATCGTCGATTGAATCTTGTCTTTAGGCTAGCTTTTATTATGTGTGAAATTAGTTTGGGTATAGTTTAGGTGTAGTTTTGATGGGCTGGCTGTGCAGGCTGACTGGCATTGTTTGTTTCCCCTCACTCATCAACCTGGATAGAGTCAAGGATATGTTTTGCATTATTCTAAAAGCCTACTGCAACAAATAGCATGTTTTGTTTCCCTTACAATAAATGTGATTAGTCATAGAGATATAATAAATAAAACTGTCCTGTAACAGCTTATTTTTACAAAGTAAAACGTAAAAGAGAATGGTATCAAATGATTAACATGTGCTCCAACGCTGATTAATAGGCATAACATAAACTCATCATTACACCTAATCTAAATTCAATTGTGAAATAACATGCACAATTATAAGCCATTTGTCATTCATTCAGTGAGGAGAGACTGGCTGGGTACCAACGTCCTACCACAGCGCATTGTCTTGGCTGATTAAGTTGGGAATAGGTGTGAGAAAAAAACAAAAAACAGGTAAAAAGGCTCCAAATACTTTTCTGTTTGTGATTTCAAAAAATTCGGACAAATGAGAAATGCAAAATACAAACATTTACGAAAAATTAGGGAAGGAGCAGGACATTGCAATTATTTTTTGGGGGGCTGATTAATTTTATTTACAAAATCAAATGTCAGTGGCCATTGGCCTATGGCGGTTCTAGTGTTAAGACATGCTGCAAGGCTAACTTGGCTAGCTTGCTGACAGGCAAGCTACACAACTTCCCTAGCATACCCTACCAGCAATATGGTAGCATTGCTGGCTCCCTTCTCTAGTCTAGTTAACCTGCGTTCACATGTTGTGTTAACTACACCGACTCTCTCAGCCTTCATGGCATTGTCGGTCGCGGGAGCACTCTTTCTCAATCACTCGGTTTCCTTCAGCCAGCACTAAGCTAGACACGGCACACCTTCACCACGAGGTAGCTGCTAGCTAACTAACGCCCCACTAGCCTCATGGCTATAGCGTTATACGGTGATCAATATTGCTAGCTGTTAGCCACAAGGCTCCTAACTACAGTGCATTTGGAAAGTATTCAGACCCCTTCCCTTTTTCCACATTTTGTTACGTTACAGCCTTATTCCAAAATTGATTAAATAAATAAAAATGGTCCTCAATCTAGACACAATACACGATAATGACAAAGTGAAAACATGTTTTTAGACATTTTTGCACATTTATAAAAAATAAAAAACAAATAAGAAATACGTTATTTATATAAGTATTCAGACCAGTGGCCATTTTCGCATGTAAATCTTGGTGGGGCAAACAAAACACAAAATTTGTGGATGCATGCCAGCAAAGCCACTACACAACACAACACAACACTAAACAATACATTTATTGTACTATAAAGGTGACAAACGGTGCCCACAAACTGTTAGGGCCTACATACAGTGGGGAAAAAAAGTATTTAGTCAGCCACCAATTGTGCAAGTTCTCCCACTTAAAAAGATGAGAGAGGCCTGTAATTTTCATCATAGGTACACGTCAACTATGACAGACAAATTGAGAATTTTTTTTCCAGAAAATCACATTGTAGGATTTTTAATGAATTTATTTGCAATTTATGGTGGAAAATAAGTATTTGGTCACCTACAAACAAGCAAGATTTCTGGCTCTCACAGACCTGTAACTTCTTCTTTAAGAGGCTCCTCTGTCCTCCACTCGTTACCTTTATTAATGGCACCTGTTTGAACTTGTTATCAGTATAAAAGACACCTGTCCACAACCTCAAACAGTCTCACTCCAAACTCCACTATGGCCAAGACCAAAGAGCTGTCAAAGGACACCAGAAACAAAATTGTAGACCTGCACCAGGCTGGGAAGACTGAATCTGCAATAGGTAAGCAGCTTGGTTTGGAGAAATCAATTGTGGGAGCAATTATTAGGAAATGGAAGACATACAAGACCACTGATAATCTCCCTCGATCTGGGGCTCCACGCAAGATCTCACCCCGTGGGGTCAAAATGATCACAAGAACGGTGAGCAAAAATCCCAGAACCACACGGGGGGACCTAGTGAATGACCTGCAGAGAGCTGGGACCAAAGTAACAAAGCCTACCATCAGTAACACACTATGCCGCCAGGGACTCAAATCCTGCAGTGCCAGACGTGTCCCCCTGCTTAAGCCAGTACATGTCCAGGCCCGTCTGAAGTTTGCTAGAGTGCATTTGGATGATCCAGAAGAGGATTGGGAGAATGTCATATGATCAGATGAAACCAAAATAGAACATTTTGGTAAAAACTCAACTCGTCGTGTTTGGAGGACAAAGAATGCTGAGTTGCATCCAAAGAACACCATACCTACTGTAAAGCATGGGGGTGGAAACATCATGCTTTGGGGCTGTTTTTCTGCAAAGGGACCAGGACGACTGATCCGTGTAAAGGAAAGAATGAATGGGGCCATGTATCGTGAGATTTTGAGTGAAAACCTCCTTCCATCAGCAAGGGCATTGAAGATGAAACGTGGCTGGGTCTTTCAGCATGACAATGATCCCAAACACACCGCCCGGGCAACGAAGGAGTGGCTTCGTAAGAAGCATTTCAAGGTCCTGGAGTGGCCTAGCCAGTCTCCAGATCTCAACCCCATAGAAAATCTTTGAAAGTCTGTGATGCCCAGCGACAGCCCCAAAACATCACTGCTCTAGAGGAGATCTGCATGGAGGAATGGGCCAAAATACCAGCAACAGTGTGTGAAAACCTTGTGAAGACTTACAGAAAACGTTTGACCTGTGTCACTGCCAACAAAGGTTATATAACAAAGTATTGAGAAAGTTTTGTTATTGACCAAATACTTATTTTCCACCATAATTTGCAAATAAATTCATAAAAAATCCTACAATGTGATTTTCTGGAAAAGAAATTCTCATTTTGTCTGTCCTAGTTGACGTGTACCTATGATGAAAATTACAGGCCTCTCTCATCTTTTTAAGTGGGAGAACTTGCACAATTGGTGGCTGACTAAATACTTTTTTCCCCCACTGTAAAGCTGTCCCAACAGCAGTCCCAACACCTTACCACTGCTACACCTGGCTATCAGCGGAGCCTTGTCTGGCAGCGAAACAGTTCATTCAGCCTCATTTACTGCCTTTAAAAAAAACATAGCTGATATAGTTGACACGCTTCAACAAATGTGGTTTCTACTGACAATTGAGATGCATAAACTATGGCATAAGGGGACGACAAGCGGATAAGAGGCAATCCGTAATTTCGATTAAGACATTAATGAGAGAGCTAGGACGGACGTAGTCAATATAACTATTTGTTCAGCACTTTTGAAATGTACAGCGACAGAATTCAGAACATGGGCCGTTCTTACAGTGTTCTCCCTGTACAACAAGTCAGAACCGTAGGATAAATAAAGGGGGCATATAAGCAGACAATGAAAGCTATTACAATATTCGATGATTACATTTCTCTAAAACAGGTTATAGGCTACATGTGCACCACCAAGTCAGAACAGTAGGCGAAATTAAGAGGGGAAAATATACCAAATTATTAGGGTGAGGCACATTGGCTACTAACAGCTTACACAACATACACTTAGTATTACTTTCTTAGCTACAGTATACATATCTCCCTGGCATATTACATCATTTATGCAGCAGCATACAAGACATTTTTGGACTCACCTTGTTGTGCTGTGCTCACTTGAACAGGAAGGTGGCGCGACGGTCCTTCGTGGGCAAATTTTGTCATGCAATTTTGTCATAAAAGTCTGGCATTCTTTGGATTTATGGTGCTTTCAAGACAACTGGGAACTCTGAAAAAAACAAGGTTGAATCATGATGTCGTCAGTGATCTTCAGGTCGTAGCTCTAGAAAGAGGCCCGAGTTCCCGACTTACAATTCTGAGTTGCATGACCCTTCAAAACGTATTTTCCCAGTCGGAGCTAGTTTTTTCTTGAGTTCCCAGTAGTCTTGAACTCACTGAAGTCAGATTTCCCAGTTCTGAGTTAACAGTTGTTTTGAGCGCGGCAGAAATCATGCTGGATTGACAGCATGGCCAATGTTGAATGTTTATCATTTTAAGCTTGGAAAAGAGACCCTTAAACTGAGAATTGGGACCACACACCCACTCCACTGAATAGCAGGCTAGTGATTGCTTTGCAATTCGTTCCAAACCACTTATTGTTGAATTAGCTATTTCCAACTTGTTGTGTATTGTTTATGTCCAATGGCCGATGAGCACCGATACGTTGTATCTATAATTTCTATTCATTATTTATCTTCATATGACAAGGATTAAAAAGGATTTGCCAGTAGATTGACGACTTGATTCATGATGATGACTGCTAGCTAAGATTTTGAAAGTATGATGTTGACATGATCAGTCCAATCAAAGCTACTGTAGATATAACGTGATTTGACGTCATTTTATCTGTGGCCAACGACCTTGAGCCTTCTTGGATGGGCACTTCTAATGTGACTCTATGGCAGCACCGAAGGGGCTTGAATTTTCGAGCTCTACCCTTAGATTTGGCTGTGACGTAGTGTCCCCATGAGTGACAGAACACTGAGCCAATCACGGCGCAACTAGAGAACATTACCAACCCCTACGCTCCATATTTTCCGCTGGCTGCCCCACCACCACAGAAAGCACTGAGCTAGGTTGAAACACCTGCATTTTGGAGCTGCCTTACTCAAGAAAGCAAAAAAGAGACCATGTTTGTATGGAGGCCTTATTAACTGAATGATTATTTATTTTTTGATGTTGTTTGCAAACTGATATATGCCCCACCTGCCCTGAATGACAGGTCGCCACTGACTCAGACCCTTTGCTATTAGACTCGAAATTGAGCTCAGGTGCATCCTGTTTCCATTGATCATCCTTGAGATGTTTCTACAACTTGATTGGAGTCCACCTGTGGTAAATTCCATTGATGGACATGATTTGGAAAGACACACACCTGTCTATATAAGGTCCCACAGTTGACAGTGCATGTAAGAGCAAAAACCAAGCCATGAGGTCGAAGGAATTGTCCGTAGAGCTCCGAGACAGGATTGTGTCGAGGCACAAATCTGGGGAAGAGTACCAAAACATTTCTGCAGCACAGTGGCCTCCATCATCCTTAAATGGAAGAAGTTTGGACCCACCAAGACTCTTCCTAGAGCTGGCTGCCCGGCCAAACTGAGCAATCAGGGGAGAAGGGCCTTGGTCAGGGAGGTGACCAAAAACCCGATGGTCACTCTGACAGAGCTCCAGAGTTCCTCTGTGGAGATGGGAGAACCTTCCAGAAGGACAACCATCTATGCAGCACTCCACCAATCAGGCCTTTATGGTAAAGTGGCCAGACGGAAGCCACTCCTCAGAAAAAGGCACATGACCGCCTGCTTGGAGTTTGCCAAAAGGCACCTAAAGGACTCTCAGACCATGAGAAACAAGATTCTCTGGTCTGATGAAACTAAGATTGAACTCTTTGGCCTGAATGCCAACTGTCACGTCTGGAGGAAATCTGGCACCATCCCTACGGTGAAGCATAGTGATGGCAGCATCATGTTATGGGGATGTTTTTTAGCAGCAGGGACTGGGAGACTAGTCAGGATCGAGGGAAAGCTGAACGGAGCAAAGTACAGAGAGATTGATGAAAATCTCCTGCAGAGCACTCAGGACCTCAGACTGGGGCGAAGGTTCCCCTTTCAACATGACAATGACCCTAAGCACACAGCACACAGCCAAGACAACGCAGGAGTGGCTTCGGGACAAGTCTCTGAATGTCCTTGAGTGGCCCAGCCAGAGTCCGGACTTGAACCCGATCGAACATCTCTGGAGAGACCTGAAAATAGCTGTGCAGCGACGCTCCCCATCCAACCTGACAGCTTGAGAGGATCTGCAGAGAAGAATGGGAGAAACTCCCCAAATACAGGTGTGCCAAGCTTGTAGCGTCATAACTAAGAAGACTCGAGGCTGTAATCGCTGCCAAAGGTGCTTCAACAAAGTACTGAGTATAGGGTCTGCATACATATGTAAATGTAGCATTTTTTAAATTTGTATTTAATAAATTAGCAACATTTTCTAAACCTGTTTTTGATTCGTTATTTTGGGGTATTGTGTGTAGAGGGGAAAAAACAAACAATTTAATCAACTTTAGAATAAGGCTGTAACATAACAAAATGTGGAAAAAGTCAAGGGTTCTGAATACTTTCCGAATGCACTGTCTATAGCTTGGTACACCGTTTACGCAAGCAACTATTTGCTAGCCACCAGCCACAGGGCTTATAACTAGCTAGCCTATGCTGTCTACACGCTGTTCTTACAACAGGCATTGCTCAGTCCCCCTAGCAAGCCTAGTCCCTCGCAACGGCCACTGCTCTCCCGTCCCAGGACGAGCCCAGCACTATCAACCAATCACTCAATAACATTTATTTATAAAGACCTTTTTACGGCAGTTGTCACAAAGTGCTTATACAGAAACCGAGCCAAAAATCCCAGAGATCAAGCAATGCAGATGTAGAAGCACTGTGGCTAGGAAAAACTCCATAGAACGGCTGGAAACTAGGAAGAAACCTACAGAGGAACCAGGCTCTGTGGGGTGGCCAGTCCTCTCCTGGGTGTGGCGGGTGGACATTATAAGAGTACATGGCCATTAACGCTAGATCGTTCTCCAAGATGTTCAAACGTTCATAGATGACCAGCAGGGTCAAATAATAATCACAGTGGTTATCGAGGTTGCAACAGGTCAGCATCTCAGGAGTAAATGTCAGTTGGCTTTTCATAGCCGAGCATTCAGAGGTCGACAGCAGGTGTGGTAGATAGAGAGAGGGAGAGCGAGAGAGAGGGTCAAAACAGAAGGTCCGGGACAAGGTAGCAAGACCAGTGAACAGGTTAGGATTCCATAGCCGCAGGCATAAAAGCAGAAACTGGATCAGCAGCACAACAAGGTAGCACATCTGGTGAACAGTTCAGGGTTCGGAACAGGTCAGGGTTTGATAGCCGCAGGCAGAATAGCAGAAACTGGATCAGCAGCACGATCAGCAGCATGTTCTTGTGCTTGCGGCTCCATGATAGCGGGGAAAGATTCCCATCTTCTATGCATCAATTGCTTGGGTAGGGAACATGGCCAGGAGGCGCTCGAGGACCAGTGAGCACTGCAGACTGCTTACGAGAGCAGGAATTGGGGACTGACGTCTCCGCCCACTCAGGTACGCAGACCTGATGGCCCGAGAGCAGTGGAGCTGCCCCTCCTTCAGTGGAGTTTGGGCTCCTTCATGTCTGCAAGCGGGCCGTGGCCAGGCTCAACGTCAAGTGGTCATCTTCTGTAGGGGCTCAGGGCCGGCAAAGGACATATACGATGGGAAGAGACTCCAGTCCCATACAGCACAGATAAAGGAACTGCTCCCTGCAGTATCAGCTTGCCTCAGGAAAGCTAAGAGCGCGTGTGAGGTTACCCTTAGTCTGGACATACACAATATGAAGGAATCTGGGTTTGGCAACCATCCCATGGTTTAGCTGTCACTGGCTCACCACCTCAGCCCCTCACGCTGTGTTATTAACGACACAAGTGCCCCACTCCCTGGGAAGGCGGAGTGCTTTACTGCCTCCTTTTCTCAGAAAAAGGCCTCAGCCCAAGCAATTAGAGCCCTCAATGTGACCTCTTTATTGTTGGCATATATGACTATAGACCTAAACCTCCGTGCCTCCCGTAGTGCCATCCAAGGCTGTGGTCGTACCATGAACCTAGTGGTGGAGGGAGAAAGGGCACTTTGGCTGAGCATATCCAGCTTAACAGATAAGGAAAGAGTGGACCTTCTGGATGCCCCAGTGACACCCAAGGACTTGTTCGAGCCCACTTTCGCCGCCGTGTGGCAGAAGTGTGACATGCGCAAAAAGGAAGGCAAAGCCTTCAACTTCTGCCCGCCCTGCAGACCCGGGCCCTGAATCTTGCCACAGCCTCACAGCTGGGAGGGGGCAACAAGCTGGCTCCCCGGCTATGCAGCAGTTTGCCATGACTCAGGCTGGGCCCCTGAACCAGGCCAAAGCTGTAGGGAAACTTACCCTTCAGACGCAGCAAGGATCCGCCCTTCTATCCCTCCTAGGGGAGGTAAGAAGGGTCAGCCAACCTAGGGCGCAGCCCTGGCGGTTGAGGAGGATAGTGTGCAAGGCCTACAGCACTCTGCCCTACCCTCTCTCTTTGGGTTTAACGGTTGCTACTCCTTCCCCTCGTCAAGTTTCGTAGCAGTGGGATGGCAGGGCTGAATTAACACAAAAACCCTATTCTCTGTACAGTATCTCTTTTTCGTGACCGAGACACTTTTTGCTCATAGGGATATTGGTATCCACAGTGGTCCACCAATTATTAATTTTTCAACTTAATACTTATTGTATTCCCCCAATTATGTAAATCAAAATGTACATACATGCACTGTCATTTAAAGCTAGAATCCTTAGTTGCTACATCCATTTTTGGTATGGAATACCATGATATACCAATTGATTCTTAAATAATATAACTTACATGAGCCTCATGAGCTTAGTTCAACTCTCATACCCCATCAGAACCTAACATATAAGCTTGTTTTACTCCAATGTTTGAAAACAATGTAAATGTAAATGCAAACACTGTATAGATATAATTTTGATACCATGGATGGTCAGTGCTTGCATCCATAGCTCTGTCTATGAATTTGAGAGTGGTTACACTTCTCCAGGCCCATCCCTCAGCTTTTTACCAAAACAGAGGTGTGTAGAATTGCAGGAAATTAGCTTGAAAACTGCAATATTTTCTCTATGACACCAAGGTGGCCCAGCTAGCACATAACGTTCTGAGAACCATATGTTTCTTAGCGCTTGGTGAGAGCGTAGTTGTCCCATGGTTATTTTGCATACAACCTTCCCACAACATTCTGGGAATGGTGCAGGATACCCAGCTAGCACTTAACGTTCTGAGAAACATTTGTTTCTTAGGTGGGTACTTTCAGTACGTTTCCTACAGGTTTCCTCATTGTTCTATTGAAAGTAATGTTCTCAAATTGTTCCAAGAATGTTAACAAACAACGTTCTTCTGTGGGAATTTCAGTACTTCAGCATAACATTTACAGGTTTCCTCATGGTTCTATTTAACGTCATATTCTCAGAACATTAAGAAAACTTTCCATAAAAACACAAGAAAATGTTATTAACATTCAAATAACGTTCTAAGAATGTCATTTAAAAACATATACATTACGTTCTCAGTGTCAACAAAACTATCGCTATCCTCTATCTTGTTAAGTGTGTTCATGTGTTGGCCACACCCACAAATTGGCCACACCTGATTTTTTTTCTTCTTTTTCTTTGGGGGGGGGGTAGATCAGCTTAATATTGCAGATAGATTGTAATTTCCATCAATGTAATTGTCTGCATCACTTCCAATCCCCCATGTTTTTATCTATTTTGGTTCCATCTGACCATATGACATTCTCCCAATCCTCTTCTGGATCATCCAAATGCACTCTAGCAAACTTCAGACGGGCCTGGACATGTACTGGCTTAAGCAGGGGGACACGTCTGGCACTGTAGGATTTGAGTCCCTGGCGGCGTAGTGTGTTACTGATGGTAGGCTTTGTTACTTTGGTCCCAGCTCTCTGCAGGTCATTCACTAGGTCCCCCCGTGTGGTTCTGGGATTTTTGCTCACCGTTCTTGTGATCATTTTGACCCCACGGGGTGAGATCTTGCGTGGAGCCCCAGATCGAGGGAGATTATCAGTGGTCTTGTATGTCTTCCATTTCCTAATAATTGCTCCCACAGTTGATTTCTTCAAACCAAGCTGCTTACCTATTGCAGATTCAGTCTTCCCAGCCTGGTGCAGGTCTACAATTTTGTTTCTGGTGTCCTTTGACAGCTCTTTGGTCTTGGCCATAGTGGAGTTTGGAGTGTGACTGTTTGAGGTTGTGGACAGGTGTCTTTTATACTGATAACAAGTTCAAACAGGTGCCATTAATACAGGTAACGAGTGGAGGACAGAGGAGCCTCTTAAAGAAGAAGTTACAGGTCTGTGAGAGCCAGAAATCTTGCTTGTTTGTAGGTGACCAAATACTTATTTTCCACCATAATTTGCAAATAAATTCATTAAAAATCCTACAATGTGATTTTCTGGATTTTTTTCCCTCAATTTGTCTGTCATAGTTGACGTGTACCTATGATGAAAATTACAGGCCTCTCTCATCTTTTTAAGTGGGAGAACTTGCACAATTGGTGGCTGACTAAATACTTTTTTCCCCACTGTATATATATATATACACACACACATACACACATACATACATACATACATACATACATACATACATACATACATACATACACATATACATATACACACATACACACACACATAAACACCCACATACATACATACACATACATATCCTTTAAAATATATATATATATTCCCCTTTATTACTTTCCAATCCCGCCACCCTTTCCCCACTTGGAGTAAACTAGTGAACAACAACGCCTAGGCCTCTACTTCCAGCCCATACCCACTATCTACATTTTATGGACACAGTCAATTTTACAATAATTACATTTTGTTTGTTCTTTCTCCTGAACTTCTTCTACTCTCAACCTCTCCGATCATTTTCATGATGTCCATCCGGTTTGCTTCTATATGCCATATATTTCTAACTGTGCTCCTTCACAAAAGCTCCCAACCTACAACCCATACACTTATTATGGACACAGCGTGCCTACATTATTAGTTATCTTGTTATTGTTTGTTGTTAGTTGTTATTAGTCCCATCCTTCAATTCCATTCAACACCTCCCATCTATCTTTTAACACCATCCATATAGGATTTCTATTTGCCATATATATTTCAACTGTACTGTGATGTCTTACAAAAGTTCTGAACCTTTCTATTCTCATTGTTTCTACAGATTGTGAATTGAAAATAAACATTTTTGCTAATAGTATTATTATGTCATTGATCGATTGACTATGACTTTTCAGATCACCCAGTAGTGCTATCTGCAGGGTTAGCTCCAGGTAAATATTGCAATCCTTTAGCCATTCCTGGACCTGTGTCCAAAAACAAGCTACAAATGGACAGTACCAAAACAAATTATCTAATGATTCTGTCTCTTCGCAGCAAAATCTGCAGAGCTTGGAGGATTGTATCCCCCATATAAATAACATTCTATTGGTAGCAAGAATTTTAGATAATAATTTAAATTGAAAGATTCTAAGTTTTGAATCCGGTATCGTTTTGCGTATCAGTTCATAAACACTATGCCATGGGATCGGTACGTCAAAAATCTCTTCCCAACCATTTTGCAATCTATATGGGACGGCTGTCAATCCTTTGGTCCTTAAATGAAACTGATATACTTTTTCATTTATCACAGTTTTCCTTAACCAATTATGTTCTTTAATGCAAGGCCGACAGACAAGTTTCTTACTTTCTCCTCCTTCCACTTTCCTCTTCCATTTTTGCGGTAAGGCTGCAATTATTTGGTTGTAATTTTGGGTAGAGCAGACATTTCCATATGTTTATGTTAGCTGCATGTGCGACATAACTCCACCAGTCCTACCGATGATATCATTTACAAAGATTATACCTTTTTTAAACATTTTGTCAAAAAAAATAAGTTTTTTTGTCAATTAGTATATTTGAGTTTAACCACAATATTTGTTGCATTATCTGTTCTGTCGTTTCTGGAGGATTAAATTGAAATCGCAACCAACTTTCTATGGCTTGTTTTAGAAATAGTGATATCTGGGAGATGATATCCTTTTCAAATAACTGAAAGTGAGTGGTTGTAATCTGAATAAAGGGAAAAAGGCCATTCTTGAACATTGGGTGAGACAATTTTACTAATTTGCTAGAGAACCAGTTCGGATTTAAGTATAACTTTTATATGACTGAAGCTTTTAGTGATAGGTCTAATGCTTTAATATTTAATAATTTCTGTCCTCCGAATTCATATTCATTATATAAATAGGCCCGTTTAATTTTGTCTGGCATGCCGTTCCAAATAAAATTGAATATTTTTTTCTCATATAATTTAAAAAACTGTTCGCTAGGTGTAAGCAAGACCATAAGCAAATAGGTAAACTGGGATAATACTAAAGAGTTAATCAGGGTGATTTTTCCACAAATTAACAGGCACCCACCTTTCCATGGTAGCAATATCTTATCTATTTTTGCTAACTTTCTATTATAATTTATTGAAGTGAGATCATTTATTTCCTTTGGGATATGTATTCCGAGTATATCCACATCACCATGAGACCATTTTATTGGTAAACTACATGGCAATGTACATTTTTTATTTTTTATTGATCCAATACGTAATATAGTACATTTGTCATAATTTGGTTATAATCCAGAGAGGTTAGAAAATGTATCTAGATCCTCTATGAGGCTGTGGAGTGATTCTAGTTTTGGATTTAAAAGAAAACATGAATCATCAGCATACAATGACACCTTTATTTTTAAGCCCTGGATTTCTAATCCCCTGATATTATTGTCGGATCTGATTTTAATCGCTAACATCTCGATGGCCACAATAAATAGATATGCCGATAGTGGACAACCTTGTTTCACTCCTCTTGACAGTTTAAAACTTTCTGAGAAATAGCCATTATTAACTTTTTTACACCTAGGGTTACTATACATGATTTTGACCCATTTTATAAGAGATTCTCCAAAATTGAAATGCTCCAGGCATTTATATATAAACCCCAGTCGTATTTTATCAAATGCCTTTTCGAAGTCTGCTATGAATAGCAGGCCTGGTTTCTCAGATTTTCCATAATGTTCTATTGTTTCCAATACTTGCCTTATATTATCTCCAATGTATCTTCCATGTAAAAAACCTGTCTGATTAGAATTAATAATATCCGACAATACCTTTTTAATTCTATGCGCTATACATTTTGCTAGAATTTTGGCATCACAACACTGAAGTGTAAGGGGCCTCCAATTTTTTTAATGGACTGGATCTTTATATTTTCCACTTGTATCCTGTTTCAGTAATAATGAGATCAGACCTTCTTCTTGAGTGTCAGATAATCGACCATTTACATAGGAGTGGTTAAAACATGATAATCTTAGTATATCAAAAAAGGTTTGGTATACTTCGACTGGTATGCCATACAACCCTGGAGTTTTCCCGGACTTAAAGTCTTTAATTGCATCCAGAAATTCCTCCTCTGTAATTTCACCTTCACAGGAGTCTTTCTGTTTGGCTGTTAATTTTACATTATCAATAGAAAACAAATCTCTACAATTAGTTTCAGTTAGAGGAGATGGAGAGCGACTGAAACGAAAACATATGCTTAAAGTACCTTGTTTCCTCCTTCAAAATATAATTTGGTGAATCATGGGTTACTCCGTCAATTGTAACCAGTTTCATTAAATTCTTTTTGGTAGCATTCCTATGTTGAAGATTAAAAAAGAATTTGGTGCATTTTTCCCCATATTCCATCCAGTTTGCTTTATTTTTATAATATATTACACTTGATCTTTCTTGAATAAGTTTCTCCATTTCTTTTTGTTTTTCCTCTAATTCTGAGCCTCTTTGTTACAGTTTTTATTGCCATCTATCTGTTCTGTTAGACTTTCTATTTCCTTTGTTAGTATAAACTCTTTTGACCTAAATTGCTTTTGTTTTCGAGATGAGTACTGAATTGCATGGCCTCTAAAGGCACATTTAAAGGTGTCCCATACAATAAGGGGATTTGCTGTACCTATGTTATGTCGGAAAAAGTTAGTTATAAATTCCTTTGTCCTAGTTAAAAATAAATTAGCATCCAATAGGCTTTGATTACATTTCCAATATCCTCGCCCACGTGGAAATTCAGTAAGAGTAATGTATATGCCAATTATATGATGGTCCGACCGCATTCTGTCCCCTATCAACACTTTTTAAACTTTTGGTGCCAACGAGAATGAGATAAGAAAGAAGTCAAGACGACTAGTTTGATTGAGTCTCCGCCATGTATATCTCACTAGATCAGGATATTTAAGCCTCCATATATCTACTAGTTCTAATGTATCCATGACATTCACGATTTTCTTAAGAGCATGTGGGTGATTGTTTGTGGTGTGATTTCCTTTACGGTCCATTGAGCTATTTAAAACAATATTATAATCCCCCACCATAATAATATTGTCTTGAATTGCATGCAGGGTTGATAATTTATTATATATATTGTCAAAGAAGTGTGGATCATCATTATTTGGTCCGTAAATGTTAATGAGCCATATCTGTTTATTGTCCAATAACATATTTAAAATAATCCATGTACCTTGCATATCTATTTGGACAATTTGCACATTCGGATCGAAATTACTATTAATTAATATCATCACCCCTTTTGAATTTCTTTGCCCATGGGAGAAGTATATTTCGCCCCCCCATTCCTTTTTCCACGCAACTTCATCTAGAATTGTTGAATGAGTTTCCTGTAAACAATAGATATTATATTCCTTCTCTTTGAGCCATGTAAATATTGTTCTTCTTTTGTTATTATCAGCTAAGCCATTACAATTATAACTGGCTATACTTATATCCCCATACACCATAATGAGACACAAGTTTCAAGTCTATTTATCATTATATATGTTTGTAAATTTACCAATAAAAAATACCGTAATGATTGAGTGTCCATATAGCTGTACCATGATATTTGCATTGCTACTAAGTATCCCTTCAATTGTTCTCCACTAATTCCCCCGCTAAAGCCCCTCCCCATCCCAAGTTGAGCCGTCACCCCAGTGATCGGCATCCCACCCACATCCCTCCGGATCCCTAGGGCCCCGAGAGGCCAGGACCCATCCATCGAAAACAGCACACAGTGCCACGCACAAAACAGAAGCAGATTAACCGCCAAAAGCATTTCCAATGCTGTCACCTCTATATATAACTATATAAAAATATATATCTATTCAAATATCTTGCATATCTTATTTTCCATCATTATACATTAATATGCGTAATAATGTCGGCAGTTCATGCGTAGGATTTTAACATATAACACGGATTTCCATTGTATTACATTTAATTTATTGACAAGCAATTATTATCCTAGCAAATAATTACTGTGGTCCATCCCATACCCCTCCCCAACATCCCCACCCCCCCACAACAGAAGCCGGACAAACATACACGCACATACTCCAACACACTCAACCCCCCTCCTCCACAATCCACCATAAAATCAGATACTCAACGGTTGTTATATCCCAGAGCCCAACTCAAGAAAGGACCTGATTTACGAGTGCACATACAGTTACAGCTGATTGAGAAAGCATGCAAGATTGAGCAGAAATTGACAACAATGTGAGATTTGATTAATCTACTTAATCTTTGTCAAGTCCTAGGGGATGGAGATCAGATCCACCCTCTTTACCTGAGACACAAACACTCTGGTCCCCCGTTGTAACCATTTTTCCCAAGCATCTCCGTGCAGTCAGACCTTTGATTATTTTGTGCCACCTGGGCCACAATGATAAACCCCCTCTCTGATTGTCCGAGTGTGACCCCCTCCCCATGGGTTACTGCAGCCAGTGTTGCCAGCACTGCAACTACCTGGGTGAGGGTACCCCACCGGAATCCCCACCGGCTAGGTAACAGGTCGTCAAGGTTCTCATTAGCAGCTTTGAGAATTTCCTTGTATATTATGCTCTCCCATCAGGGGGCTCTGGCTTTGTAGGACCAACCCTGCCAGGCAGGCTCAGAATCTTGAGGGGGCGGTGCTGCTCAAGTAGGTCTCTGACCGCATTTATTTATCTGTTTAGGCTGCATACTCACAGCAGGTCCAGAAAAGAGATGGGAACTTCTCTTTGGTGTATGGGTCACTCAGGTGGGTGTCCAGGATATAGGGTTGGGGATCTTTCCATCATGATAGGACAATAAAAAATTAGATTAGATGTATACTATATTTAAAAATGTATATCCCTCATCTACACAAAATTGAAAGCTCTCTCTCACTACCCCTGCTCATAGACACCCGTCGGCTCTAGGACATGCAACCATTTCCCCTCTCACTCAATTAACACCGCACCTTTCCAAACACAAAAATGCACACCACATGGTTGACTGCGGAGGAAATGGGCCGAGCGTGCAAACGCACCCACATCCCACACCTGCCGCAAGGGGGAAAGGACGCCAGGGAGAACACAGGACCAACCTCAACAACCGTCACCTGATATTAATGAGCGCTTGTTTCCTTTGAAATAGGGTCTGTTTGCATAGACTAAAATGAACAGCTTTGTATGAGTTAAAAAACCACAGCATGCTAGCTTCATCCTGGTTGCTCAGTGGAATAATTCCATGGATAGAGAGCAGAAAATCATAGGTTTAAATTTCACTGATGCCTTGCCACAATAAAAAATACATGTATTTGCATGATTAATGCCTAAGCAAATTAATTTCCATGTGTCCTATCTGTGCTTGGTGTTCATAACAGTTAAACTAAGCTAGCAGTGTTATTAAAAGTCTTATTGAAATATATTCTCAGAACATTATTTAATTACTTTCAAATAACCTATAATTTCTGTTCTCAGAACGTTAATAAAACCTCCCAGGAAAACTTTCAGGGAACCATAGTAAAACATTCTCAGAACCTCACTGAAACCTAAAAATGTACGTTCCCAGAAAAGGTGAAATCACTTCCGTTCTCAGAACATTTAAAAACCTTTCTCTTTCACCGGTCAGGAAACGTATGGCTTCGTTCTCAGAACCAATGGGAAACCAAAAAAATATGTTCCCACAACTTCCAAGGAATCAAATATGCTAGCTGGGGGGCCTTTAAAATGTTTCTTCCCAGGGCCCGAGACTTGGTTTGTCTGGCCATGCTCTGCCGAAGTCATAGTAAAACACCTTGTATGCTATTTCTATCTCCCTCGAGTTATGAGGGGGTCCCTGATGAATGTGCTATCACAAAAGGGTTTCCCAGCCCCAGAAATGTGAGAACCTGACCTAGCGAATGAAGCAATTCTCCATCCTCATCCGGATGATTTAGCCTTCGGGGGATAGCTGGTGAGAGAGAAAAAAATATATACAGTTTATAAAAAAAGAATGGAAAGAGTCTTGGAAAAGAGTGCCAGCCCCTAATGCACACCCAGTTGGTGCGTTTTTGTCGTGGAAAAGTGTTGTGACTATACAGATTGTTCTATCCTACACTCTGTTTTCCATGGTCCTATGCGCCTTGCAGGATCTTTTGGACGGAGAGAAGGTTCATCTTGTTAAGTTCATTTTGCCGCTTTCTCGGCCTGCCAAGGCCCCGACAGTGATACATAACTGTAGTGTAGTCTCTAAGGGGGGCACGTCGCTTACGCCAAGTCTTTAAGCATTTAGCTTGTCCTGGGACGTGACTATTGTGCTTAAATCGTGGCAACGTTATATACCTCCTTTCGCTTTACTACTGCCCTTGGCGTCCCTAAGCGTATGGGTGGACTGTGCTCGACCAGCAAATGCCCACAGTCTGCCCAGGGATTTTTCAGGTTAATGTACTAAACCAATCTTTGGCCCGGTTGACTTTTTCCCTATTGTTACACCTTTGAGCCTATGGCTTTTCGCCTGTCGCCTTACCTAGAAGGGTGTCCCTGTCGTTGTCCAGTATGTACGGTTCGCATTTACTTGGATTGTAGGAGAGCTCGGGCAAGGGTGTCATGCTCTTTACTCATTGGGCAAACACCCTTGGAAGAAGGTGGGCCCATCTCTTTCAGCAATATCCTGCTGGATCATGGGACCATTATATTTATTTATAATATTGCAAGGGTGATAGCCTTTGGAGGGGCCTGAATGGGCCCTCTCCTACAGAGGGGTTTACCTCTTTGACACTGTTTTTGGGACATCTCATTATACAGAGATTTTGTGCTTCCCCTCACTTTGTTATGAGGTTGCTCCCAACGGGTTGTCTCTGCACCTTCTCGGAGCGTACTCCCTTAGTTTCGGGACCTCTGAGGGTGGCTTCGGAAAGCCTGTTTTGCAATACAGGAGTTGGCCATATCCCCACATGTGATACATCGAAATGAGTATTTGAAAGAGAACTTAACGTTACTTGCGTAACCCCAGTTATCTGACAATATGAGTGAGATGTAGCACCGCATTCAGAGCGAGAGGAAGAGAAGCATGCTTGAGAATAACCAGAGGGTGGGAGACTGGCTCCTTTGTGGAAGTGAGAGTCTCACCTCATTTGCCACTTTACCTGTCTATCTCCAACAGACGCTTTTGATAGGTACTTCAGAGAGAGTAGGCAGTCCTAGCGAACCCCTCACTCATATTATCAGAGAACCAGGGTTATGCAAGTAACTTTACGTTTTTCACACTTATGGTAGATTAAGAAAGACCTGACACAGTTTCTCCTGACCTGGCTCCAGCCTGACACGGAATGGAGGGCTAACGCTAAAAACAACAGTGACGTTATCATAATGGAATTTTCCGATGGGGATTAAAGCCTTTTAAAAAAAATTGAGTTATTTAACCAACGACCTTAACTCTGACCTTGTAACTGGCTAGCTAATAGTAGTCATATGACAAGAGAAAACCTGGATAAAGGATCAAGATGACCTGCTAAAGAAGACGGTAACGTTAGCCAGTTGGGCAAATCCGTCCGGATGCTAGTCATGCTACTGTCAACTTGGCTACAGTAACATCCAAACCCGGATCACATGAGCTCCAGATAATTTCCAGTCAGTTATCATTAGGAAGACCTGTCAAGGGACATCACTGAGGCCAAACGGCGGTGTCGTTTAACTATACACACACACGGCTAACAGGTCAATGGCTAACCAACTAGGCCAGGTCTATCAGGTATACAGTAACTAACTAATAAGCTTCCCCCCCCCCCCTTTACTCTCTCACTCTCTCTCTCTCTCTTTCTCTCTTTCTCTCTCTCTCTCTCTTTCTCTCACCTTCCCAGAGGACTGGATGCCCTTGATCATGGCAAGGCAGACCATGGACCAGGCGGCCAGCAGACAGATGGTCATCCTCCAGTTGAGGCCTCCGCTCTCAGAGATGGAGTCAGAGATATTCAAAGCCTCACGGTACCAGTAGTAGGTGGTGGCCGAACTCTTCTCACACTCAGCCACCACAACTGGAGGGAGGAGGGACAGACAAAACGGTGGTTGTTACTGATTAAACTAGAGCACACTTTATAATGGATTACTGTATGACTATAGTATGGCTAATGCCTTACTGTATCACTTTCACTGGGGGGTATCTAAACACTATGACTTTATTACATGCTTTTTTATGAACTTGTATGCTAGTTATGAAGAGCCACCTGTATAGTTCTTGCCTCTTGTGTCATGAAGGTGTGAGCATGTGCTGGATGAAGGTGAGTGTGTGTGTCTTACACATAGTCGTTTTGTTTTTGACCAGGGGACACTCGTGCCATGGCAGAGGCTGCTGGAAGGACTGGGAGAAGTAGAACAGACTCCACCCAATGATCACATTGTAGTAGAGGGCCACAAAGAAGCACACCTGCAGAACAAAAAGTTATAGTGTTGAATCCACACACAGCAAATTTGAGATCAGAATTTTAACACCCACAATGTTAAATTCAACACTTTCTTAGAAATTATATATGACCCACCAAAATAGTGTTCAACTAACACTTTTCAAGGTGTTGATAAACTAATACCCCCAGAGGGTTGGATCCCTAACACTGTGGGTGTTGCAAATTCCGACTTGTGACAGAGACATGGGTGTTGCAAATTGTAATTCCTATTGGAATCCAGCCATAGGGAGGATATTCAATAATTGGAACTTCTTATCACCCATAATCTGCATTCAGAATGAGTGCTATGGTTAGGAACTTAAACTAAATCACCTAAACCATCTAAACTGGAACAATGGGTGCAATAAACCCAACCCCAGTAATGGGTGCAATAAACCCAACCCCAGTAATGGGTGCAATAAACCCAACCCCAGTAATGGGTGCAATAAGCCCAACCACTTACAGATTGGATTAGTTTAGAAAATGTTTAGTTATTTATCTTAGATCAATTAATCAATCAATGTGCATGCAGAAACATACAGTGAGGGAAAAAGGTATTTGATCCCCTGCTGATTTTGTACGTTTGCCCACTGACAAAGAAATGATCAGTCTATAATTTTAATGGTAGGTTTATTTGAACAGTGAGAGACAGAATAACAACAAAAAAAAACTGTAAATTGATTTGCATTTTAATGAGGGAAATAAGTATTTGACCCCCTCTCAATCAGAAAGATTTCTGGCTCCCAGGTGTCTTTTATACAGGTAACAAACTGAGATTAGGAGCACACTCTTAAAGGGAGTGCTCCTAATCTCAGTTTGTTAACTGCATAAAAGTCTGTCCACAGAAGCAATCAATCAATCAGATTCCAAACTCTCCACCATGGCCAAGACCAAAGAGCTCTCCAAGGATGTCAGGGACAAGATTGTAGTCCTACACAAGGCTGGAATGGGCTACAAGACCATCGCCAAGCAGCTTGGTGAGAAGGTGACAACAGTTGGTGCGATTATTCGCAAATGGAAGAAACATAAAATAACTGTCAATCTCCCTCGGCCTGGGGCTCCATGCAAGATCTCACCTCGTGGAGTTGCAATGATCATGAGAACGGTGAGGAATCAGCCCAGAACCCAGAGGATCTTGTCATTGATCTCAAGGCAGCTGGGACCATAGTCACCAAGAAAACAATTGGTAACACACTACGCCGTGAAGGACTGAAATCCTGCAGCGCCCGCAAGGTCCCCCTGCTCAAGAAAGCACATATACATGCCCGTCTGAAGTTTGCAAATGAACATCTGAATGATTCAGAGGAGAACTGGGTGAAAGTGTTGTGGTCAGATGAGACCAAAATCGAGCTCTTTAGCATCAACTCAAGAAGAAGCACATTAAGGTCCCGGAGTGGCCTAACCAGTCTCCAGACCTTAATCCCATAGAAAATCTGTGGAGGGAGCAGTGGCGGCTCCTGAAAAAATTCTCAGGAGGGGCAATTTTTCTGATGATTTAGGTGACCTACACACATTTAAAAAAAGATATGTCCAGCAACAACATGAAGACAGGGGCAGCATATAAGTCAATACCAGAAGCATTTATTGACTGATCTCAAAAGTGTTGGCTTACCAGGGTTGGTGGAGCCCTCAGTTTCATCTTTGCCTCGCAAAGCTAACTCAAACACTCCGCAAAACTTCACACACTGGATTAGCCGGCTGAGGATGTGGCGGTTCTTGCTAATGTCGTAGTAAATATATTTGTTATAGTGAATATGGAATATGATATGTTGAGTAAAATGTTGTGCTAAGATATATTTAGGTCAGGAGCTGGTTATAAGTTATGTTCCTATCCAATAACAATGGACAAAAGGGTCCTATCTTGTCAGCCTTGTCAGCAGGTGGCCAAGGACAACACCCACGCCATAGGCCTCTCAGTTCTTCCAACTCACGAGTTCTTGCTCTGAGGACACACACACACACAAACACACACACACACACATCATCACTGTTAAACACACACACACACACACATCATCACTGTTAAACACACACACACACACACACACACAAAAATCCCCTCTCTTAGGCTGAACATTTGAAGACAGAGAACCCGACTCAGAGCCAATGCAACAGTGACAGTAGCCTGGAGGGGACCTCGCCCAACTCATCAGGACCAATCAGAAGATCAGAACTACTAGATTGAACCTACTTCATTTATTGCATAAAATGTCTGCACACAATGTTTCGGGGCTCTCTTCAGATAATAATAATAATAATAATAATAATAATATGCCATTTAGCAGACGCTTTTATCCAAAGCGACTTACAGTCATGCGTGCATACATTTTTGTGTATGGGTGGTCCCGGGGATCGAACCCACTACCTTGGCGTTACAAGCACCATGCTCTACCAGCTGAGCTACAGAAAGTGGATACTCATGGATGCGCATTGCAATTGTAAAATGTCAACACAATTGGAGACACCACGTCATTTTTGGAGACATGTTATTGACAGTAAACTATTGTAGATGCGACTGCTAACTAAATAAAACATTTTAGCTGGCTAGCTAATCATCTTAGCTAAATGTGGGGCAAACAATTCAGTTATTTACCGTTAATTTGAGGGATTGGGGTGAAAGAAATCGAGTTACATAGTGATACTTTACGATATACTGTATTGACAATATCGCAATATTTTAGCGCTAGTTGGCTGTACCTGCACCAAAACACCATTATTGTTCCTTCATAGCTTGTTCTCAATCTTTTCACATTGGGAGCCAATTTGTTTTCAGCACTTTTATTTCCATGACTGATCAAAACTCGTTCGCATGGCTTTCTGATCCCTCTGCAACAGACATATGGTGCGCAATAAAATCACAGTATCGAATCGCAATACGTATAGAATCATGAGACTCGCAATGCTGATGCATATATCTTATCGTGAGGTTCCTGGCAATTCCCAGCCCAAGTTCATTTGCCACAACAAATCTCTTCGCTAGCAAACGCAATGTGTCTCCAGCAATGTTTACTTTTTTGACGTTCTATGGCATCTCCACTTTCCAAGCATATATGACCACATGTAATATTTTGGTAAGTGATGCAAATAGTGAACTATGTAGGGCCAGGATGTAAAATATATGTAGCTGCAGCAATTTCTCTTATCTGATATGGTAAGTAATGGGGCTTGATTTATAGCTCCCTAAGAGTTTGACGAACGGGTCCGTGAACGCGATTGCAGATATCTTTACCTCTGAATAAACTGCCTTATATTATACAATTATCCACCTTGTCCAAAAGTCTCTACTTTTTCTCCGTTCTCCAGTAAACTTGTTTTATCAACAATAGTAAGGTTCAATGACACAGAAAGCAGTTCAATGTCGGGGTACAGAGCTCTCTTACCAGGATCGCGGTCCGCTCTGACCAGGGTGAAGGTGGCCGGCTCCACCTCTCTGCCAGCAGCGTTTTCATTATTTAGTCCGTTCGTAGCGGGTATGTACACGATCAACAAGATCAGTCCAAAACCGAAGATCAGTCCAAAGCAGAATGTTTGCAGAATGTTTGTAAACTAAGTCTACAAATTAAAAACATAAAATAACGCCACACTGCAGGTCGCAACATAGACGCTGATAGCCGCCATTGTCTTAGTTACGTTCAACGTTACGTCACGTATGACGAAAGCGCGTAAGTGCAAGCCCACAGACACCCATAGAGAATGTATTGAAAGCTTTGAAATGTGAAAAAAATAGATTTTACATGACAGGCTATGAGAGACTTCTGGGCGATTTTCAACCTGACTGAAATCGCCCAAAAAACGGGCGGGGCCATTTGAAGCACGACTTTAGCCTGATTTGACATTTAGTGGCTGGCAGATCAGACGTGAACACTGATAACTGCTGTTGCCGTGATATAATTTTTTATAAATTTATAAAAAAAAAATCTAATTTTTTTATTTTATTTTTTATAATTGATTAGAAAAAAAATCCCTTCCTTTTCCCGTTTGGCAGTGCGTCGCCCATATCGCCCTATTGAACAAGCCGTCCCTGGGAGGGAGCTGAAGGTTCGAGTTGCCAAACGTCAGCCTCTAAACCTTAATGACTTGGAGAAGATCTGCAAAGAGGAGTGGGACAAAATCCCTCCTGAGATGTGTGCAAACCTGGTGGCCAACTACAAGAAACGTCTGACCTCTGTGATTGTCAACAAGGGTTTTGCCACCAAGTACTAAGTCATGTTTGCAGAGGGGTCAAATACTTATTTCCCTCATTAAATGCATATCAATTTATAACATTTTTGACATGCGTTTTTCTGGATTTTTTTGTTGTTATTCTGTCTCTCACTGTTCAAATAAACCTACCATTAAAATTATAGTCTGATCATGTCTTTGTCAGTGGGCAAACGTACAAAATCAGCAGGGGATCAAATACTTTTTTCCCTCACTGTATATATATATATATATATATATATATATATTTTTTTTTACTATTATAAAAATCTACCTGCAACAAAGCATGCTAGGAAATAGGATAATGAGACGGAAATTAACTCAACAACCACACCATGAAGTGTTGATTAAATTTCAATCCCACTGGTGTCAACCCCACTAGAATCATCACTCAGATATAATACTCACAACACTTTTACCTCAACACCGAGTGTAACTGATTGAGGTTTACAACTGGGTTATGGTGATGCCCATCTACTGTCAGATTATTGTTAGAGAGCAGGCAGAGGCCGAGATGCAATTTGGTTTAAGAGTCTTTATATATTCAGGTGATGGAGATGATATATGGCATGGAATGACTGACAGTTGTTGACATGAGACTTGGTTTTTTGAATTGGATGGACTAGCCAGTGGGTCTGTAGCAGTGAAGGCTGCTGAGGGGAGGACTGCTCATAATAATGGCTGGAAGGGAGCAAATGGAATGGCATCAAACACAAGGAAACCATGTGTTCGATGTATTTGATACCATTCCACTAATTCTGCTCCAGCCATTACCACGGGCCCGTCCTCCACAATTAAGGTGCTACCAACCTCCTGTGGTCTGTAGAGTATGTTTGTATGGCTTCTATTTCCATGATGCATACTGTTTTTTGGTGTGAGAGTTGTATGACGTGCCCAACTGCTCAACTTTGTCTTGGTGAAGGACCCCGGATTGAAAAGAGATGCCCTCAAACCTGCCCGTTTAAATACCTGGCCATAGCGTTATATAGAGGGCACACGTGACCATAGAGTTGGGTAGGGGGCACACCTGCCACGAATGCCCTCTCCCCACCTCCACATCACCAATCAGGGAATTCTGAACACAGAAGTTTTAACCACAAATTTGCTGTGCACAATCCAAATCATTACTACCTGAACACAATCAATCCATCTAAAGTTATCGTTATAATGCTTTTATCAATAAAAACATCTTCACAGCAACTTGACAGCAACCCAAACCTAAACCCCAGAGGAGCAAGGCCAAGGCAACACACTAGTTAAACAACACAGACCCTGAATACAGAACACTGATCTACATTAAACCATGCTCAACCAACATGTGCTGCCAGTTAGTTCGCAGAAAGGTGTCAGTGCCCTATTTAAAACCCAGAATTTCCTCTGCTCTAACCTGTTACTCTTTAAAGCAGCTTGTCCTTTCTCAATTATTTTCCTTTGTCTGTCTCTCTCTCTGTGTGTGTGTGTGTGTGTGTGTGTGTATGAACACAAAAAATCCTTCTCGTGTGTGTGTGCTTTCCCCTTTTTCTAAGATGTGGTGCCCACAGTGGTAGTGGTAGTGCCCCTGACTTACCACACAGCTGGCAAACCCGATGCCCCCCAGACGAGGGCTGATGTAGTTCCACACCCCGATGCTGCCTCTGCGGATCCGCTGCCCCACTGACAGCTCCAGGAAGAACAGGGGGATGCCAATCACGATCAGCAGGATTAGGTAGGGCACCAGGTACGCCCCTGTGGAGAAGGAGAAACAGTGTCAGAAACGGTCTCTCTCTCTCTCTCTCTCTCTCTCTCTCCCTCTCTCTCTCTTTCTCTCTCTTTCTCTTTCTCTCTCTCACACCATGTAGTGACTGCACACCACACCAGTTTCTGCCTCAGTGTGTCCTAGCATGACTCTGGTAATTTTTCCTCATCATGGTGTGTGGTGTCACCAAATAGTATATCCAGTTGGAATTTACTCAGGTCTCAAATTACCCAAATTGAGCTGTGGCTACTTGAGTCCACATCAGAGAGATTACATTCCTTATTTCCTTTATAGACAGCTTCAGGGAGAATTACTAAGACACAGCCCATAATAGCACAGCTCTGTAAAACACAGGGTCTGTCTGTCTGTGAAGATACTCTCAGGGCATCTGGACATACTCAGAAGACATGAGACTGCAACTGGAAGACACATGGTAGATTGAGATAATACAAAAACCTTTGTTCAAAGGAAATTGTGGTTGGCATTTAGCATGTACTATAATCTTTGTATGTTTTTACTGCCAGAGCCATATTGCCAAAAGTAACTGGAATAGATTAATACAATGTATAGCCAGTAGATCACTTGAATAAAAACAAACCTCCAAGCCTTTAACTGTTTTGCTTCAAACTAATATTCTGGCAACTGCAAAGTCAATCTTGGTGAATCAGAAATAAGGATATCACATCTGACAATAAGCTATAGTTTCAAAACAAAGGTTGTTTTGTCTGGCTTGCCTTTAAGGAAAACAGAAGAAAAGTCACTGGTTGAGGAAAATTCTCTGGTTTCAGCCTCCCAAAACCAAGATTCGCTGTCCCGGAATGGCAGATAGGCCTACTTGTCAACCAGGAAGCAAAGCACATTGGCAATTCATCTATTATTTGAAACCTACTGTATCTTCTCTCATATTGGCTCAACATGTTTTCAACCCCACTGATAGTTTTTCACCGTTATTCAACCTTTATTGAACCTTTAGTGGCCACACACATCTCCAACTCAATCAAGTTTGTTGACGACACAACAGTGGTAGGCCTGATTACCAACAATGACGAGACCGCCTACAGGGAGCAGGAACGAGCCCTGGTGAAGTGGTGCCAGGAAAATAACCTCTCCCTCAATGTCAACAAAACAAAGGAGCTGATCATGGACTACAGGACACAGCAGAGAGAGCATGCCCCCATCCACATCGACGGAGCCACAGTGGAGAGAGTCAAAAGCTTCAAGTTCCTCAGCGTTCACATCAATGATGACCTGAAATGTTCCATTCACACAGACGGTTTGGTGAAGAAGGCACAACAGCACCTCTTCAATCTCAGGAGGCTGAATAATTTTATATTGGCCCCAAGACCCTCACAATCTTCTACAGATGCATCATTGAGAGCACCCTGTCGGGCTGTATCACCGCCTGGTACGGCAATTGCACCGTCCGCAACCGGGATTGTGCGGTCAGCCCAACACATCATCGGGGGCACACTGCTTGCCCTCCAGGACATCTACAGTACCCGGTGTCACAGGAAGGCCAAGAAGATCATCAAGAAGCTCAGCCACCCGAGCCACAGCCTGTTCACCCTGCTACCATCTAGAAGGAGGAGACAGTACAGGTGCATCAAAGTTGGGACCGAGAGACTGATAAACAGCTTTTATCTCCAGGCCATCAGACTGTTAAATAGTCACCACTTGCCAGCCTCCGTCCAGTACCTTGCCCTAAACCTTAGTCACTGTTACTAGCCGACTACCACCCGGTACTATACCCTGCAAGAGACTGCTTTGCCCTATGTACAAAGAGTAATTGAACACGGGTCACTTTAATAATGATTACATACTATTTTACCCACTTTATATGTATATACTGTATTCTAGTCATGGCTCATCCTACATAACTACTGCTGTTCACACCTTTTCTAATAATATACAGTCAATGGCCTACACACAATACCCCATAATGTCAAAGTGGAATTATGCTTTTCTACATTTTACAAAAATTACAAATGAAAAGTTGAAATGTATTAAGTCAATAAGTATTCAACCCCTTTGTTATGGCAAGTCTAAATAAGTTCAGGAGTAAAAATTGGCTTAACAAGTCACATAATATGTTGCATGGAGTCACTGTGTACGATAATAGTGTTTAACATTTAAAAAAGTATGACTACCTCATCTCTCTACCCAACACATACAATTATCTGTAAGATCCCTCAGTCGAGCAGTGAATTTGAAACACAGATTCAACCACAAAGACCAGGTTTCCAATACCTCGCAAAGAAGGGCACCTATTGGTAGATGGGTATTGAATATCCCTTTGAGCATGGTGAAGTTATTAATTACACTTTGGATGGTGTATCAATACACCCAGTCACTACAAAGATACAGGTGTCCTTCCTAACTCAGTTGCCGGAGAGGAAGGAAACCACTCAGGGATTTCACCATGAGGCCAATGGTGAATTTAATACAGTTAATACAGGTTTCCTGATCTTTCTTATACCTCTCAGATATAGGATAGACACTTAAGAACAAACTTCCTTTAGATATTTTTTTGGGGCACTACCTGTTGTTCCACGTAGTGAATCTGATATTAATTGCGTTTGTATGGGCTAATAGCAGTAAGGCCAAATAATATTTTTCATCAAATAATTGTTTTATATATTTTTTTATACTTCAAGGAGTCTTAAAATCAAATAGCAAAATTATCCTTGGTATGACCTTAAAACAATTCCATATAGGGTGCATTCTGAAAGTATTCAGACCCCTTCACTTTCTCCACATTTTGTTACGTTACTGCCTTATTCTAAAATTGATTAAATATCTTCACACAATACCCCATAATGAAAAAGCAAAAACTGGTTTTTAGACATTTTTGCAAATTAAAAACAGAAATACCTTATTTACATAAATATTCAGACCCTTTGCTATGAGACTGGAAATTGAGCTCAGGTACATCCTGTTTCCATTGATCATCCTTAAGATGTTTCTACAACTTGATTGGAGTCCACTTGTGGTAAATGCAATTGATTGGACATGATTTGGAAAGGTACACACATGTCTATATAATAATAATAATAATAATAATATGCCATTTAGCAGACGCTTTTATCCAAAGCGACTTACAGTCATTCGTGCATACATTTTTTGTGTATGGGTGGTCCCGGGGATCGAACCCACTACCTTGGCGTTATAAGCGCCGTGCTCTACCAGCTGAGCTACAGAGGACCATATAAGTTCCCACAGTTGACAGTGCATGTCTGAGCAAAACCCAAGCCATGAGGTCGAAGGAATTGTCCGTAGAGCTCCGAGACAGGATTGTGTAGAGGCACAGATCTGGGGAAGGGTACCAAAACAATTCTGCAGCATTGAAGGTCCCTAAGAACACAGTGGCCTCCATCATTCTTAAATGGAAGAAGTTTGGAACCACCAAGACTCTTCCTAGAGCTGGCCGCCCGACCAAACTGAGCAATCGGGGGAGAAGGGCCTTGGTCAGGGAGGTGACCAAGAACCCGATGGTCACTCTGACAGAGCTCCAGTTCCTCTGTGGCGATGGGAGAACCTTCCAGAAGGACAACCATCTCTGCATCACTCCACCAATCAGGCATTTATGGTAGAGTGGCCAGACGGAAGCCACTCCTCAGTAAAGGGCATATGACAGCCCGCTTGTAGTTTGACAAAAGGCATCTAAAAGGACTCTCAGACCATGAGAAACAAGATTCCCTGGTTTGATGAAACCAAGATTGAACTCTTTGGTCTGAATGCCAAGCGTCAGGTCTGGAGGAATCCTGGCACCATCCCTACTGTGAATCATGGTGGTGGCAGCATCATGCTGTGGGGATGTTTTTCAGCGGCAGGGACTGGGAGACTAGTCAGGATCGAGGGAAAAATGAACGGAGCAAAGTACAGAGAGATCCTTGATGAAAACCTGCTCCAGAGCGCTCAGGACCTCAAACTGGGGTGAAGGTTAATCTTCCAACAGGACAACGACCCTAAGCAAACAGCCAAGACAACGCAGGAGTGGCTTTGGGAAAAGTCTCTGAATGTCCTTGAGTGGCCCAGCCAGAGCCCGGACTTGAACCCGATCGAACATCTCTGGAGAGACCTGAAAATAGCTGTGCAGCGATGCTCCCCATCCAACCTGACAGAGCTTGAGAGGATCTGCAGAGAAGAGAGAAACTCCCCAAATACAGGTGTGCCAAGCTTGTAGCGTCATACCCAAGAAGACTCGAGGCTGTAATCACTGTATATTTCAGTGTTTTATTTTGAATAAATTTGCAAACATTTCTAAAAACCTGTTTTTGCTTTGTCATTATGGGGCATTGTGTGTAGATTGATGAGGGGAAAAAACAATTTAACTCATTTTAGAATAAGGCTGTAACTTCACAAAATGTGGAAAAAGTCAAGGGGTCTGAATAATTTCCAAATGTACTGTAGCTTAGTAGAACCCTCCCCCTCCCCCGGCTTAGACAGGGCTTAGACTCTTATGGGTTAAAAACTGAGGATAGATCAACAACATTGTAGTTACTCCACATAATGTAAGTATTAGAGTTTGATGAGTCTGACACGGTGGCTGTGGCTGGTTTAACTTGTGAACAGTATATTTTCTGTAACACACCTGATAGTCACTATATGGTTTTGGTTCTTCCATCCCTAAGCCCCCTACATTGAGTCTGAGAACTGCCAGCATACAGCTGACATTAAGGAATGTTGTCCACAAAAGTAGTTGCGTTGTGTATTGTATTTGTAATTTATCCTTGAAAATCATATTTTGCCATTCCATTGTGTGGGTTGTTGTCTTACAGTTGATGTATCTTGTGTCATTGGGGCTGATCATGATGATTAGGGGGTAAGGGGGTATTATTATTTGACTTTCCATCTCCTTTTGTCTTTCCACTATCATCAAGCTGTAATGATGGACATTTTAGAAAATTCAACATCTACTCTGTCTGCACAGCTTCCCGGGCAATCACCGCGGCAGGAATGCTGTGATACAAAATCAGCTTTCCCAAGGCAAAGAAGGGGGGATATGATGTGAAGCCTGTGAAAACAGACCCAACATACTGTAAGTCATAGTTATTCATTTAAAATCAATTGACCATTTCAGGCACACACATTCCAAATACAAAAGTAAAACTTGCGCTTAACTTTTTATTTTATTTTTTCCCCTTACTAGCTCTGACTTTGATGATAGCTACTTTATTGAGGAAAAATGTACTTACTATGACTGTGATATCTGTTTGTCCCACTTAGCTATCTTAAGATGAATGCAATAACTGTAAGTCCCTCTGGATAAGAGCGTCTGCTAAATGACTCAAATGTAAACATGTAAATCAATCTCTGTAGTTGGTTGCATTTCCTAAAGCCTAAGTAATTCACTTTTACGTGATATGATATCACATTTTGTTACTTTGCATTGTTATTTTCAAGCATTCGGATGGGAGATGAGTGTTACAAACTGTACGAATCAATGGGGTCATACACACTGTAGTGTGGCCGGGTGCAATTTGACAGAGCTTGAAGATTTTGGAAAATAATCATGGGCGAATATTGTACAATCGAGGTGGGCAAAACTCTTAGAGACTTATCCAGAAAGACTCACAGCTCTAATCGGCTAAATGGGTGAAAAATAAATCTATTTAATCCGTTTTGAATTCAGGCTGTAACACAACAAAATGTGTAATACGCCAAGGGGTATGAATACTTTCTGAAGGCACAGTATCTTGATTAGATAAGTATTCAGCCCCCTGAGTCAATACATGTTAGAATCACCTTTGGCAGCGATTATAGCTGTGAGTCTTTGTGCAACATTTGTCTGGGTAAGAATCATCTAATAACTATAAAATATTTATAAAATATTTATCTGGACACTTTCTATTTCTGATATTGCTACTATGCAAATATGCAATTCACTGTACCATTTACACCTGCTGTATCCTGTGCATGTGACAAATAAATGTTGATTTTATTTGATATAGTGTGTGTTTACCAGAGATGGTAATGTAAAGAACAACATGACCTGCACCAAACTCAGATTTGGATATAGGCCTAGAACTAGATAAAGTGTTTTTTTGCTACTACTTTCAACACTTTTAGTCTTGAAATCTTTGGTTGTTTACTACACTACCTTACTCACTCTGTTTAGCACATGGCCTCATGTGAATTCTTAAAGAGATGGGTGGGGTGAAGGCTTAAGAGGGTGTGAACGATGCTGAATGGGTGAACAACACAGGAGGTTGGTGGCACCTTAATTGGGGAGGATGAGCTTGTGGTAATGGCTGGAGCGGAATATTCTCTACTTTTATTCAACGTAAAAAACACAATTTCAACATATGACCGAATCGAGCCGGTCAGTCACAAATGAGTTTACATCCCTGTTAGAGAGCATTTCTCCTTTGTCAAGATAATCCATCCACCTGACAGTTGTGGCATATCAAGAAGCTAATTAAACAGCATAATCATTACACAGGTGCACCTTGTGCTGGTGACCGTAAAAGGCCACTCTAAAATGTGTAGTTTTGTCACACAACACAATGCCACAGATGTCTCAAGTTTTGAGAGATCGTGCAATTGGCATGCTGACTGCAGGAATGTCCACCAGAGCTGTTGCCAGAGAATTTAATGTTCATTTCTCTACCATAAGCCGCCTCCAATGCAGTTATAGAGAATTTGGCAGTACGTCCAACCAGCCTCACAACCGCAGACCACGTATAACCACGCCAGCCCAGGACCTCCACATACGGTTTCTTCACCTAAGGGATCGTCTGAGAACAGCCACCGGACAGTTGATGAAACTGTGGGTTTGCACAACCGAAGAATTTCTGCAAAAACTGTCATAAAGTGTCTCAGGTAAGGTCCTCTGCATGCTCATCACAGATGAATCCCGGTTTCAACTGTACCGGGCAGATGGCAGTCAGCATGTATGGCATCGTTTTGGAGAGTGGTTTGCTGATGTCAACGTTGTCTATATAGTCCAAATCAGGATGATCCATACTTCTTCAAAAATATTTATACCAATCTATTGAATTTACAGGCAACAAACGATCAAATCATTATGGTGGGAGACTATAACACAGTGTTAAGTACCTCAATTGACAGTAAAGGAAATCACTCTACAAACTATCATCACTGTGCCCTTAAGGAAATCACAAATATTATGGACACATTAGAAATAGTGGATATTTGGAGACTAAAAAACCCTGACCTAGTGAGATATACATGGAGGAGACTTAATCAAGCTGGTCGTCTTGACTACTTCTGGAAAATACAGGAACTAATAGTGCAGGTAGATAGAAATAGAAACAGTATTACAGAGATACAAAACAAGTTAGAGAAAAAACAAAAAGAACTGGAGGAATGAAAAATTAACAAATTCACAAAAAGATCAGTGCGAAGGCCAGGAATAACTTTTTGAGGCTATTAAATCCTTTCAGTCTGGAGAAATCCCCGGGGCATTATGGCATATCGGTAACATCCATTATTAACTTGTTTTAACTACTTCTAGAGAAATGGTAGTCTGTCAGGTACTCAGCAGGAAGGTCTGATTTCACTACTATTAAAACAAGACCCAGATGGCAAATATAAAGATCCAGTCCAGTCTTACACTTTAATGTTGTGATGCAAAAATACTAGCGAAATGCATAGCACTCAGAATGAAAAAGGTTTTACCAGGTATTGTTCATCCTGATCAGACAGGTTTTTTACATGGATGATACATTGGAGATAATATACGACAAATACTAGAAATAATAGAACAACATGAAACATCTAAGAAGCCAGGCCTGGTATTCATAGTGGATTTTGAAAAGGCCTTTGATTAATTAAAAATGTATATGCCATTTAGCAGATGCTTTTATCCAAAGCGACTTACAGTCATGTGTGCATACATTATTACGTATGGGTGGTCCCGGGGATCGAACCCACTACCCTGGCGTTACCAATTGAGCTACAGAGGACCACCCAAAGTAAGACTGTATTTTATATATAAATACCTAGATTTTTTCAATTTCGGTGAGTCTCTTATTCAATGGGTAAAAGTAATGTATAGCAACCCCAGGTGTAAAATAGTAAATAATGGCTACTTCTCTGAGAGTTTTGAACTGTCAAGACGCGTTAAACAAGGGTGTCCGCTGTCACCATATCTATTCGTTATGGCCATCAAAATGCTAACTATTCAAATCAGATCAAATAACAACATTAGAGGATTAGAAATCCAAGGCTTAAAAACAAAGATGTCCATGTATGCCGATGGCTCAAGTTTTAAGTCCGCAAGCTAGATCCCTGCAATGTCTCAATGAAGGTCTAGATAACTTTTCTGGCCTCTCTAGACTAAAACCTAATTATGATAAGTGTACCATATTACGTACTGGATCTTTAAAAAAATGCAACTTTTACATTACCCTGCAGTTTACCTATAAAATGGGCTGACGATGAAGTAGACATACTTGATATTAATATAAAAAATATATATAAATGAGCTCTCTACAATTAATTCCAATAGAAAACTAGTCAAAATAGACAAGATCCTTCAACCATGGAGAGGTAAATAGCTGTCTATTTATGGAAAAATTACACTGATTAACTCCTTAGTCATATCTCTCTTTACTCACTAATGGCGCTGCCTACTCCTGATGATTCGTTTTTCAAATCATATGAGCAAAAAATATTTCACTTTATCTGGGATGCTAAACCAGACAAGATAAAGTGTGCCTATCTATATAATGAATATGAACTGGGTGGGCTGAGATTATTAAATATAAAAGCACTAAACCTCTCTCTCAAAGCTTCACTTAAACAAACGTTTTACTTGAACCTGAAATGGTTCTCAAGTAGATTACTAAGAAAAGCTCATCCCTTGTTTAAAAATGGCCTTATTGCCTTTGTGCAGATTGCCATGTCTGATTTTCTTCGGCTTGCAAGCACCCCCTTCCTCCAAACATAACGATGGTCATTATGGCCAAACAGTTCTATTTTTGTTTCATCAGACCAGAGGACATTTCTCCAAAAACTACAATCTTTGTCCCCATGTGCAGTTGCAAAACATAGTCTGGCTTTTTTTAATGGCGGTTTTGGAGCAGTGGCTTCTTCCTTGCTGAGCGGCCTTTCAGGTTATGTCGATATAGGACTCGTTTTACTGTGGATATAGATACTTTTGTACCTGTTTCCTCAAGCATCTTCACCATGTCCTTTGCTGTTGTTCTGGGATTGATTTGCACTTTTCGCACCAAAGTACGTTCATCTCTAGGAGACAGAACGCGTCTCCTTCCTGAGCGGTATTTAGGCTGCGTGGTCCCATGGTGTTTATACTTGCGTACTATTGTTTGAACGTGGTACCTTCAGGCGTTTGGAAATTGCTCCCAAGGATGAACCAGACTTGTGGAGGTCTACAATTATTTTTCTGAGGTCTTGACTGATTTCTTTTGATTATCCAATGATGTCAAGCACTGAGTGGCACTGAGTTTGAAGGTAGGCTTGAAATACAGTGAGGGAAAAAAGTATTTGATCCCCTGCTGATTTTGTACGTTTGCCCACTGACAAAGAAATGATCAGTCTATAATTTTAATGGTAGGTTTATTTGAACAGTGAGAGACAGAATAACAACAACAAAATCCAGAAAAACGCATGTCAAAAATGTTATAAATTGATTTGCATTTTAATGAGGGAAATAAGTATTTGACCCCCTCTCAATCAGAAGGATTTCTGGCTCCCAGGTGTCTTTTATACAGGTAACGAGCTGAGATTAGGAGCACACTCTTAAAGGGAGTGCTCCTAATCTCAGCTTGTTACCTGTACAAAAGACACCTGTCCACAGAAGCAATCAATCAATCAGATTCCAAACTCTCCACCATGGCCAAGACCAATGAGCTCTCCAAGGATGTCAGGGACACGATTGTAGACCTACACAAGGCTGGAATGGGCTACAAGACCATCGCCAAGCAGCTTGGTGAGAAGGTGACAACAGTTGGTGCGATTATTCGCAAATGGAAAAAACATAAAAGAACTGTCAATCTCCCTCGGCCTGGGGCTCCCTGCAAGATCTCACCTCATGGAGTTGCAATGATCATGAGAACGGTGAGGAATCAGCCCAGAACTACACGGGAGGATCTTGTCAATGATCTCAAGGCAGCTGGGACCATAGTCACCAAGAAAACAATTGGTAACACACTACGCCGTGAAGGACTGAAATCCTGCAGCGCCCGCAAGGTCCCCCTGCTCAAGAAAGCACATATACAGGCCCGTCTGAAGTTTGCCAACGAACATCTGAATGATTCAGAGGAGAACTGGGTGAAAGTGTTGTGGTCAGATGAGACCAAAATCGAGCTCTTTGGCATCAACTCAACGTGTTTGGAGGAGGAGGAATGCTGCCTATGACCCCAAGAACACCATCCCCACCGTCAAACACGGAGGTGGAAACATTATGCTTTGGGGGTGTTTTACTGCTAAGGGGACAGGACAACTTCACCGCATCAAAGGGACGATGGACGGGGCCATGTACCGTCAAATCTTGGGTGAGAACCTCCTTCCCTCAGCCAGGGCATTGAAAATGGGTCGTGGATGGGTATTCCAGCATGACAATGACCCAAAACACACGGCCAACGCAACAAAGGAGTGGCTCAAGAAGAAGCACATTAAGGTCCTGGAGTGGCCTAGCCAGTCTCCAGACCTTAATCCCATAGAAAATCTGTGGAGGGAGCTTAAGGTTCGAGTTGTCAAACGTCAGCCTCGAAACCTTAATGACTAACTACAAGAAACGTCTGACCTCTGTGATTGCCAACAAGGGTTTTGCCACCAAGTACTAAGGCATGTTTTGCCCAGAGGGGTCAAATACTTATTTCCCTCATTAAAATGCAAATTAATTTATAACATTTTTGACATGCGTTTTTCTTGATTTTGTTGTTGTTATTCTGTCTCTCACTGTTCAAATAAACCTACCATTAAAATTATAGACTGATCATGTCTTTGTCAGTGGGCAAACGTACAAAATCAGCAGGGGAACAAATACTTTTTTTCCCTCACTGTATTTACAGATGGCATACAAGTTTGTTATTAAGGCACATGATAATTAATATGTTCGAGAAGGCATTTCTGCCAAAAAACGCATTTAGATTTTTTTATTTAAGTTTCAGTTCAAATGTCTCTCTTGTGAAGTAGTGTCCCGCGACATACGCCTAGTTTCCTGAAATGGTTCACAAATGAACTGTAACTCAGTAAAATCTTTGACATTGTTGCATGTTGCTTTTTTTGGGGTTCAGTGTGTATATATTCCGGACTCTGACATTGCTGCTCCTAATATTTCTTAATTCCTTTCTTACATTTTTGGGGATTATGTGCGTTTTTTGTTGTTGTTGTATTGCTAGTTATTATTAATGCACTCCTGGCGCTAGAAACCCAAGCATTTCGCTGCACCTGCGATAACATCTGCAAATCTGTGTACGCCACCAATAAACTTTGGTTTGATTTAGTTTATGATAAATAAATAAAGACTTGGCATTGGTTTTTAATACAGTATTACAGAAGCACATGTTATTATTCCCCACAACTTCCTGACTATGTGACCTGATCAGGAAATACTCCTGGCACTACTCTCCTCTTTCAAATGTTTAATTTTATTTTTAATTTGTACTTTTTTAATAACTTTTGAGTAATAAATTACTCATGTGGCCTGGGTGTTCTTGTTAGTGTCGCCACTATACCTCACACATAAATACTGTTATCTGTGTGGGTTCGAAAGCAACCCACTGTCTATGTGAGACACTTTCTCCTATCTTTCCCACTTTTCCCCACTCCTTAAAAACAAAACTACTGAGTCATCCTGTAGTGGTGCCCAGGCTGTGCCAGGGTGCCTCCCTTTGACGTCACAACCACTGATGCCACTTGTAAACCAGGCAGGGTTGGTAGCTTGGTTGAGTCAGTGGAACTAGTGAGTCTTGAGGCCATGTTACTAAGGCTAGATTCATTCATAAAAGCATGTTCAGGATGTGATTTTGGAGACAATTCAACCCACTCACCCATAAGAAACGGCTTTGATAACTTGTATAACTGCTTTTATAGCTCTGCATCAAAATGCAGTTAGCATTAAATACTGAGAACGTGATGCTAGTGACAACCTATCAGAAACCATTTACAGATCCACACATGCATAGACATGCATTCACACACACCCTTTCAGACAGACACATACAGGCAGGGAAATCCAATAAGATTCACACCGACAACACGCATCCACTAGGGCTAGTCATTACTGTGTATCTGCCCACACTGTCTGAGAGAGCTAGACATAATAGTGGCTGCTAAGTAATCAGCTTTCACTTAGCCAGCAGTAAAAGGCTTTGGATGATGATCATCTCCAGGTAGAACTCCACATGACATGTAGATGACACGTGTCTTGTGACACATGGAGACGTGATCAGACCTCTTTAGTATGACGGCCAGCGACGGCCACTATGCCTTATTTACACTGTCTGTAATGTAACGGAGATTAACTAGACTCCTGGGGTTAAGAAGGCAGGAGGCTGTAATAGCTTCTCTGGCTATTTATATTCTGCTGTTTTTTGATTATATTGTTGCTGTATTGGTTCAGTTATGGATGGTGTTTTGGTTGATATTAAGTTGTTGTTGTGCTGGTGTAGTTGTGGACACCAATGATGTGCTAGGTGTTTTGTTATTGGTTGTTGCTGTGTGGTTAAAATAACTGTTATTTAGGGGGGTTACTGTTATTGTTGCCTATTGCAATGTGGTTCATTGTGTTATTTGGTGATTGTTACCAGGTTAGCTGTTAGCTACTAAAAGAGGAGACAGAGAAACTCATACAGTCATGTGACCACTGTGATGTTGATCAGCAGGAGGTGGCAGGCTAACCTCCCCAAATCCTAACCCCATGGGCAGGCGACTTCTATACCCTAACCAATAAGCACAACAGCCACTCACCCCCTCCGTTCTTCTGACACAGGTAGGGGAACCTCCAGACATTGCCCAGGCCTACAGAGAAGCCCACCTGGGCCAGGATGTACTGCAGCTTGCTGTTCCAGGCTGGCCTCGCTGCGTCATCTTCTGCATCCGAGCCTCTGTCCTCCATGTCCATGTCTCCGTTAAGGTTAAGCTCCTTCCCTTCCCCATCACCTCCGCCGCTACCCACGATGAGTGAGCTCTTCTTAAAGGAATCATCACACGTGTCCTCATTGGATAGCAGGTCTTTGACGGACTCTGTGACTTCATCGTCAAGCTCTCTCTTGACGGCCTTGCTGTTTTTGGGCATTTGATAAAGCAGACCAGGGCGAGGGGCGGAATGTCTTTGGGCTAGTAGCGGGAGGGGTGTGGGGGCAGTGCAGTTCTGGTAGTTATTCTGAGTTCAGGGTACTGTCTGTACAAGGCAAGGGCTTAGAGTTGGTCTGTCAGGGGTTGGATAAAGTATCTGTCTTGGAGGTGTGTGATGGAGGGTTGAGAAGGAGTTGTTTATTTCTTCATTATCACAAAATGCCTGAGGGGAAAGAAATCCAAAAACAAAATTACTTAGGGTACAATATAAATCTTCAAAATGCAATATTAATTACTTCAGGGAAAACAGCATGGGGGTGTATGATTCATGGGGATGCAATAACTGTTAGATGTTTAGATGTGTAAAAAAACCAAGTTTCCATTCCTCTTTTCAACTAAACCACAACTAGTTCTATTAATGTAATTTCCTTCCTATACACAGTCTGTGATCACACTTGATTAGAATAGAATCACCCCTCATACTTCATCAGCCAGACATTGTAGTCTGGATGGTCTCCAACCTGTTGTGTGTGCATGTTAGAAAACTTGCCTTGGGCAATTGTTGAGGACAAGGAATGATAACATAAATGCAAGGACATTCTTTGTGTTCCTGTTTTTAATTAACTGAATATCTTAGAATAATCAATTTCTCACAAGGAAATCCTCATATGACAAATGTGACCAAAATCTATGGATGTGCCATTGTCTATTTATTGTTTACTTTTACCCAAACATGGAATGGACTTTTGCTATGACAGGTCTGATATCGAGACGATCAGGTATCCACGCATCTAAATAATTGAACCCCAACGCTGAGCACGAGGCAATTTGCATACCAACCCAAACACGCATTGTCCTCCCAGCTCAACAAAACCAACAAACGAAAAATGTAATAAAAAAGACCCAGAATATAGCACTTAATGTATTAGTATAATAGTTGTGATGTGATCATGCTTCGGACGATAGTTTTTTAAATCCCCATTGTGCACAAAAGAAACCCCCCAAAAACCCGAAATTATACAATGTTGCAATGGTGCAGACTATAGCCGTCTATCTATCGCTTTTGACCGACCCGTGGTTTAAGTGATTAAATGATTTCCTTTGACCACTTCCAGATTAGACTTGTTCATTTACTACGTATGGGCTTAATTTCATCCGCAAATAAACGTTAATGGTAATAAACGTACATTTTAGGGTGTAGGTGGAGTAGTAAGCTAGGCTGTAGCCTGTATACAGAACGATTGTCTCGATAATAACATTTGACTACTGTATTAAATGTGCATGTGCATTTCCATCTATGATGAAATAAGAAATCGTTCCATGTTCGTATTGAATACGTCGCTGTATGGCATATTCCACTATAAAGTGCTAAATTAGGCTATTAAAAAGGCTAGACATGCATGCGTATGTGAATACATAAATGCATGATTAAATACATAGGCTACATGTCGAAAAAGCAATGGATCCGATGAATACCTGGCGCCATGTTATTTATTCAAGAGACAATTTGTTCTAGGAATGAACATAAATTAATGCCTCCCTCCCCGCCCAGCCGCATCTCCTCTGTAGTGCCATCCATGTGCGGTATTTCATCATACTGCCCACATCCTGCGCACTGCCACAGTATTCTATTCAGCCCAACACATATATTTCCTCTAAATTATTTTTACCTTTAGTATAGATTCGTCTTCTGTAAAATTGGGATGTTGGTCTTTTTCGGAATGAAGCGTCTCAAGGAATGAAATTGTGACAGAAGCACATGCACGGGGCAGACATCATCACTCGTGTTGCGTCTCTGGTCCTGTATCGCCGGTGTGGTTTTGTGTGAAACAGACTCAAGTGCCTCGCCTCGTCTGCGTTTTAGCAATAGGCTACAGGCAGCGCGGTAATAGGGGTGTTCGGCTTCTCTCTTTGTCAATATTTGATCCAAATGCCCATTCTTTTTTGCTCAATTTATCTCTCTACATATTTAGGTCGATTTAAAATGGTAAAACTCTCGTGAATGTGCACGATAAGCTAAATACTTGTTTAAAAAAAAGTATAATCTCCCCTATTTGTACTTGGTATGCTCTACTACGACTAACCCCTTTTATTACGCTGAACAAAAAAATATAAACACAACATGTAGTGTTGGTCTCATGTTTCATGAGCTGAAATAAAATATCCCATTAATATTCCATATGCATTAAAAGGTTATTTCACTCAATGTTTTTGAAATATTTGTTTACATCCCTGTTAGTGAGCATGTCTCCTTTGCCAAGATAATCCATCCACCTGATAGTGATCATTACACCTTGTGCTGGGGACAATAAAAGGCCACTCTAAAATGTGTAGTTTTGTCACACAACACAATGCCACAGATGTCTCAAGTTTTGAGGGAGCGTGCAATTGGCATGCTGACTGCAGGAATGTCCACCAGAGTTGTTGCCAGAGAATTTAATGTTCATTTCTTTACCATAAGCCACCTCTAATGTCGTTTTAGAGAATTTGGCACTACGTCCATGTCACGGATTCTGCCGAGGCTGCTCCTCCTCCTTGCTCGGGCAGGCTTCGGCGTTCGTCGTCCCCGGAGTACTAGCTACTGCCGATCGATGTTTTCGGTGTTTGTCTTGTGTTGTCTAGTTTATACACCTGTTGCTTATTAGTGTTGATTGTGTAGCATATAAGTTCCCTTGTTTTACGTTTGGCCTTTGTGTGTTATTGTGTATTGTCTCGTTGATGTTCGGCATAGCTATTTCGCCTCATTACGCACAGGGTGTTTTTCCCCTCCAGTGTTTTGGAGACTTTTGATTGTGCGTTTGCATTCAGTAAAGTAGTCATCCTGATTCTCTGTGTCCTGCGTCTGACTTCACTTGCCGCGTACACATCACCCTTTTGACAGTCCAACAGGCCTCACAACCGCAGACCCTGTGTATGCAAAGCTGTCATCAAGGCAAAGGGTGGCTACTTTGAAGAATCTCAAATATAAAATATATTTTGATTTGTTTAACACTTTTTTGGTTACTACATGATTCCATATGTGTTATTTCATAGTTTTGATGTCTTCACTATTATTCTACAATGTAGAAAATAGTAAAAAAAATAAAGAAAAACCCTTGAATGAGTAGGTGTGTCCAAACTTTTTACTGGTACTGTAATGATGTTTTTTGTGTGATTTGCCTTATTAATGTGTTTGGACCCCAGGAAGTGTAGCAGCTAAAGGGGATCCCTAAAATACAAATACAAACCCTCATGGATATTACAGCTAGTCTACCTTATTAATCCATTTTAGTGATTGCTTGTGCGTAAATCCTACATATCAGTGTGTTGAGCCTGGTAGCAGGACCCAAGGCTGCCCTCCCTGCCTCCCTCCTAGTCTCCTTCCCATCGTCCTTGTCCCCATGAAGCCTCAGCACCTGCTCTGATGACCATGCACTGTCAGGTGCCTCAAGGACATACAATAGCTCTCTCTCACAGTAGCTGTCATGTGCACTCTGAAACAGGCAGGGTGCTGTGTGTGTGTGTGTGTGTGTGTGTGTGTCTGTCTGTCTGTGTCTGTGAGAGAGAGAGAGAGAGAGAGAGAGAGAGAGAGAGAGAGAGAGAGAGAGAGAGAGAGAGAGAGAGAGAGAGAGAGAGAGAGAGAGAGAGAGAGAGAGAGAGAGAGAGAGAGAGAGAGAGAGAGAGAGAGAGAGAGAGAGAGAGAGAGAGAGAGAGAGAGAGAGAGAGAGAGAGAGAGAGAGAGAGAGAGAGAGAGAGAGAGAGAGAGAGAGAGAGGCTGAGTTTGTGTGTACTGTATATTTAACTGGATTATAGTGAACTAGAGAATGAGTTAGATTGTGCTTGTGTTTATTTATTTCTCAAACATCTTTTTCATTTCAACATTCTCTATTGTTATACTCCTTCCTTTATTACTCAGCTTGTGGTACAAGGTTTAGTTCATGCTCACAGTGCATTGTGCCCCTATCTCCTTCTGCCACAATTTGACTTGCCTGTCTGAATAAATGACCAAGCAGTGTACACACAAGCACACACACACCCCACACACACACACAGTCTCCCGCCCCTCTGTTGGAGCCCAGCGACTGCAGCCTAAGCAGACAGCCTTATTGATTGTTCCTAATAGAGTTTGTGTGATATGTAGGGCAGACTCCTGTTCACAGCATCCACTGAGTTAGCAAGTGAAGGTCCTGCAGGCTCACAAGCTGTTTGATAGAACTCAGTATCCATGTACAATTGTCTCTACAAGAGACCAAGATAGGGATATATTTGACTCCATTCGCTTTGGTTATTGTCATGGTTAAGGTCAATCATATATTAGAACTTTGTCAATTCAGAAAGCTCATGATTGAAAAATGTATAAATCATGTTTCAATTCATCTCCTCAATTGACCCCTAACCTGAAGCTCTGTAACTGCTCTACTATTTGTTAGTGTTTGAGCTCATAAGAGTAGCGTATCTTTAGGCAAGAGAGTCAGTGTAGTGTCAGCTGTCTGTCTGTCTGTTTGAGAGGAACCCTACATGTCATTCTGAGGGTCATATTTTCATAACAGTGAGATTTGATAACCACACATCGACACAAACAGACACAAGTTATGTCAGATATGTCAAAGGCGCACCATTCTTGGAAGTTGGAATTGTTTGGGTTTGTGTGTGTGTGTGTGAGTGTGTATGTGTGCATGTGTGCATACGTGTGAGTGTGTGTGCTTCTGGCAGATTGTTATGGTACTGACTGAAGAAATGACCCTTTGTTCTTGGAATAGGATGGTGACTTCACTCATTAGACATCCCCAGAACCACTATGATGTCAGCTAGTAGTAAAATGACAACAGTGGTAGTGCCTAAAGGGATCTTTGAGGACAAGGTAATGATGACATCGTAAATGGTCACATAGAGTCATCTGAGGGTAGGGGGTGAGGGGGTGACAGTATACACACTGTAAAACTTTCCCCTGTACATTTACACCATTATACTGGCAGCAGAGTTGTAAATGTAAACGCAAAATGTAAAGTGTTGCTCCCATGTTTCATGAACTGAAATAAAATATCCCAGTAATTTTCCATACGCACAAAAAGCTTATTTCTCTAACATTTTGTGCACACATTTGTTTACATCCCTGTTAGTGAGCATTTCTCATTTGCCAAGATAATCCATCCATCTGACAGGTGTGGCATATCAAGAATCTGATTAAACAGCATGATCATTACACAGGTGCACCTTGTGCTGGGGACAATAAAAAGCCACTCTAAAATGTGCAGTTTTGTCACACAACACAATGCCACAGATGTCTCAAGTTTTGAGGGAGCGTGTAATTGGCATGCTGACTGCAGGAATGTCCACCAGAGCTGTTGCCAGAGAATTGAATGTTCATTTCTCTACCATAAGCTGCCTCAAACGTCGTTTTAGAGAATTTGGCAGTACATCCAACCGGCCTCAAAACCGTGTCATGTGGGCAAGCGGTTTGCTGATGTCAGCATTGTGAACAGACTGTCCCATGGTGGCGGTGGGGGTTATGGAATGGGCAGGCATAAGCTATGGACAATGAACACAATCGCATTTTATTGATCGCAATTTGAATTCACAGAGATACCGTGACAAGATCTTGAGGCCCATTGTCGTGCCATTCATCCGCCGCCATCACCTCATGTTTCAGCATGATAATGCACTGCCCCATGTCGCAAGGATCTGTACACAATTCCTGGATGCTGAAAATGTCCCAGTTCTTCCATGGCCTGCATACTCAACAGACATGTCACCCATTGAGCATGTTTGGGATGCTCTGAATCGAAGTGTGCGACAGCTGGTTCCAGTTCCCGCCAATATCCAGCAACTTCGCACAGCCATTGAAGAGGAGTGGGACAACATTCCACAGGCCACTGTCAACAGCCTGATCAACTCTGTGCGAAGGACACATGTCACGCTGCTTGAGGCAAAGGATGGTCACACCAGATACTGACTGGTTTTCTGATCCACGGCCCTACGTTTTTTAAGGTGTCTGTGACCAACAGATTCATATCTGTATTCCCAGTCATGTGAAATCCATAGATTAGGGCCTAATGAATTCATTTCAAATGACTGATTTCCTTATATGAACTGTAACTCAGTAAAATCTTTGAAATTGCTTGTTGCGTTTATATTTTGTACATGCCTTGTGCTGACATGAAATTGTTTAGTGCAAATCCAACCCTAGGTAGTGAAATGTCTGGAAGCAGGAGAAATTGGGATCCTTAACTTAAAACATACACACTACTACTACCGAGTTCAATGCCAGATACTTTTCTCACAGATGGTCTGAGTGGCAGTTGGATGTGCTACTATGCCACTGTGATAATGAAGATGGTTTGCCTAAGACTACCACAACAATTACATTGCCTATGCTAAATGTGTTTACCACATGCTCTACCAACTGAGCTACACTGGACTGTATGTCCATACACCCTTCATTCGGGGGCACTTTTGTCATGTCGACAAGGTGAAGGTGCTCTCTACTTAAATGGCACAACAGAATCATTCAGATTAAAAGAAAGAAAGAATAGTTATGCTATAAAAAATACATTTTATTCAATTGGGCAAGGCAAAGCAGAGATGACACACAAAATACTTTACATTTCACCCATACAACAAAATAGCCTATTGTTAAGTACAGTATGTTTACAATATAATAAACAATAGTATTTTACACGTTCTTCCTAATTACATTTTATATATTCACACGTGTACATAAATAAAATACATAGAAACTGTGTTTCTGTTTAATAAGCAGTTGCTACATTTACACATTTTAGCAGAAGCTCTTATCATTTCACATTTTTACATTTTAGTCATTTAGCAGACGCTCTTACCCAGAGCGACTTACAGTTAGTGAGTGCATACATTTTCATACTGGTCCTCCGTGGGAATTGAACCCACAACCCTGGTGTTGCAAGCGCCATGCTCTACCAACTGAGCTACACTGGACTGTATGTCCATACACCCTTCATTCGGGGGCACTTTTGTCATGTCGACAAGGTGAAGGTGCTCTCTACTTAAATGGCACAACAGAATCATTCAGATTGACCAAGGCCAGCATATGACTACCATTTTGTCTAATTGAGGGATTTCTCCTTTCATATCTGGAAAAGGACAAAGTAGTAGAAGTAGAAACTGATGCTGCTGCAGCATTGCTCATCTTCACAGTGGGAATCCAGTCGACATGGGTGTCTTGATAGAGGTCAGCTGGTGAACCTATAGTACATAAACAAATGAAAAGCATATGAAAAGAATATCACTTCTTCAGGTCAACTATATCATCAGGGCACTTGATTGTTTGGTTGTGTTTAATTCATTCAGGTGTTTTAGTGTCATATAAAGATTAAATCTATTGTTGGGCTGGAACAACCAATAGTCAACACTGCAGGTTGCCCTATCCCATTGAGGCCTTTGTCCAATGCTGTATGCCCATACATTTCCCCATCTCTTATGGATAAAGTTCTCAACAAATTATCATTGGTTCAGTGCCACTGGAGTTATTTTGGACAATAATGTCCTCCTCCAGGATAGATGGACGTCATATTCTACAATTTGTGTCTCCCCTTTTCATAGGCCTATATTATTAGATGGTTGCATTCAAGACAACATAATTTCTATTGATCTGTTTGTCAGTGTCAGCACAAGCTTCATTTCCCCATCACTAGCAAATACTCAACCATTAAAGGTTTGAGGCCTGCTGCCCCTCTACTATGCCTCCTATACACATGTAATTGTTGGAACACTACTAACACATATCAGTTCAATTGCTTCAGCGTTCTCACTCACGGGTGCAACAAATGTAGCCTCTTACAAGGCACGCCTCAAAATATGCTAATGTGCCAGAAACAACAATACCATCCACCCACTAGTGGTCAAAAGGTTTTTGGCACTCCAAAAATACAGTAGGGTACTGTATTCTGTGGGGTGGATTTACGGTACCATTTTAAACTGTTAAACCAACGTTTCATTGGAATTTACGGTGTCATTTACCATTTACATCTAAAATCACCCAGAGTGCATTGCGATTTTAAAAACAACAATATTTTTTAACAGTGCCGCTATAGAAAAAACAACAACATGTGCTGGTAATATGGGTCATATCTTTTGAACTGTTTGGGCTAGAAACAAGCCGTTTCCTCTGTAGTAATGGTGCAACATAACGGTCACGAATCTGCTCTCAGTTTGTTCACTACTGCACCCAGAGGCTGAGGCACAGCGAAGCCTAATCATTACAACAATTATTATCTGGGTGATTTTTTTATTATCTTTTAAAAACTAAAATAGTCTGAGCTTCATGCGTCTCACCCAACAGCATGAGGTTGGCGCCTAAAACTGAAAATGTTAATCTACAGTAGGCATAAGTTATTACTGTAAAGAAATACAGTATGTTACAGTAATTTTTTACAGAAGGCTTCAGTTAGTAACAGTATTTTTCAGCATTTTACCCATAATGCAGTGCAATTCTGTAGAACACATTTAAGGTACTTTACTGTGCATGCTACAATGTTTTACTAATGGAATGACAGAAAAGTCTTACAGTGCAATGCTGGATTTTTCACTATTAGAACAAGCGGAAATTGAGAACAGTTTTGCTTATTTTGTGTGATGTTTTTTGGTGTATTACATATTTTAAATATCCAATATGCTTCTTTCATTCATCCAATTCATTGTTTCACAATTCTTCAAGTTCTTTCAATAATTTCTATAGGGCTTTATCTTTTGTTTATGTTCCATTTTAAAACAATGTGAGGTAGCAATCAACAGATAAGCAGTATCAATACATTGTGTTCATTATCAAGGACAGTCTTTGTCGCCCTTTCAAACCGAAACCTTGTAGAGATAAACATTAAAAAGAGTGAATAGGCTATATGCTTATGACATGTCTTACAATGCATCATAACCAGATCAGAATGGATCATACCTGTTGTCTTTAAGTAAAATGTTACCCATTTATCTGATGACTTTATCACATCACCTCTACACCTTTCTCTAAACTGATCTGTTGTGATCTTGTGATGGTAAACACAGGGCTGGTCACAGTTGGTGGTTTGCCGTGAGCCTTACCTGTTGAATTCTTCATGGGATAACTAAGTAACCTAACAAAGTAACCCGATTCCATAAGGCCGTCATGAGTGTGAATGCCAGACAGCCATTGGAAAGTCTAGGCATTGGCTTTCACAATGTCATTTTCATAACCCACATGCTCTTTGGTTTACCTTTGTAGCATTCTCATTGAGAAGAAAAGTAACAAGGATAAATGAGTAATGTGAATAGATTATTCTTAGACAGTCAGTTTTCTCTGACATTGTACTATCTATCATCAACCACATTCGTGATCCTTTACATTTGACTTCCATTATAATTAAAAAAGGCCTATACAAAAGCCATTCTTCCGACTCTTCCCTGGAGCAAGACAGTTGGTACACACTGTACTTTAACGAACACTAACCCTTTGTATGCCCAGTCAGGTCGCAAGCCTCCCTAGGCCACATGCAGTTCAAACGCGTTGAGATAAAACAGTAAAAGAACACTCAACTGTTAAACAAGAATGACGTTAGCCTGCTCAGCCTTGACACTAGAGTTTTTGAACAGAGAAAAAAAGAATGTTGAGACTTGAGAAGACGTGTTGACTCTCGAGGCAGCAATGGTAGCATTATGCGTGTCTGCAATCATCATGTTGTGTCTCGCTCCTTATGTCAGGGTGTCCATTGCTGGAGATAACAATGTCCATCCAGGAATCTGGCCCTTCTACCCTCAGATGATGTTAATATAGTCCTTTGTAGGCCAATAATATCTCCTAGTGGGAGTTTCCACCATCTTTTTTATACCAGTCATTTCCTTTCAAATCAGTGAAGGGAACAAGGGCACACTTTGGGAGGAAGGAGAGATAGTTGGGACACAGACCATCTGTTGCTTGCCCTTTTGATCATGTGTCCTCTCTTTACATGCTGTTCCATTGAGCCAAGTGATTGGTTGAATTGATCCCATAGAGTGGACAATATGTGGACTATAGTACCAACATAAGGCATGTGATGTCTATGAATAAATCATAGGTCGCCCATCAAATAAATTAAATATTAGATGAATCAATGCAAAACACTGAATTATATAGTACCATATGGATTAGGGTAAAGGTTATAGATTGACTTCCTCTCTGGTCCTAATTCAGATGTCCACATGATATCATTGGAGTCAGTTTAATAACATGTGACTGTTGCCTACAGTCCCCCTATAGAGGTTCTATTAAAGGGATAGTTCTACCTCCAGTCATTGCACTAATGCTAGTTAGCAATGGCTCCAGAAACTACCTTCAACTTCCTTCAAATTTCACACAGAGACATAAAAATAGTATCCATGAGTTCATCTGACTCTGGGAAAGTAGAAAAAAAGGGCTTAAATCCGTTTAATGACACCCACTTGCACACCAAGCACATGGTTCTAATACCTCTCTCCCTCTTTCTCTCTCTCTCTCTCTCTCTCGCTCTTTCTGTATCTCTCACTGTATCTCTCTCTGTATCTCTCGCTCTCACATGCACGCACGCACGCACACACACACACAAACACACACACACACACACACACACATACACACACACACAGAGAGGCATCATGCCCATAGAGAATTGTCTTGTTTAGAACATTTCTATTTTTATTTTATTTTTTCTCTGTAACACTACAAGCCACCTAGCAATTTTATGAAGTTGGCTTTAGCCAGCCCAGCTAGGTTCCCAATCTCCAAACCTCATAACTAGCTACCAAGAAGCAATGTCAGGCCATCAATGAGGTTAAAGTAGCTAGCGTGTCTAACTATCTTATCTGGCATGCCTGCTGGGAAGGTTGGTAGACTTTAGAAAAGCAAGCAATTACTACATTTCCTGAATAAAACTCACATTCCTTTCAATCTGTTACCCAGATTTTAGCAGCGATGCAGAGAAGCATATTTCGTTTCTTTAAGAAATAACCACCAGTCAGGAGGATACAGACAGCTCAAGAGGTATGGTTAGATATGTAGAAAAATAAACATATTTTTGACATAGAATTAAGCATAATTATAATGGCTCTAGATTGCAGGAAAAAATATGTTTCGGGTGTTTGAAAAAATAAAAAATCTCCAATTTAGGGACGAGGCTTCTGGACCACTCACCGCCATTCTCACATTATTTTTGTGGTGCATGACGCCCCTGCACACACACACACACGCACGCATGCACACACACGCACACACACACATACACATACATATACAGTGGGGAGAACAAGTATTTGATACACTGCCGATTTTGCAGGTTTTCCTACTTACAAAGCATGTAGAGGTCTGTAATTTTTATCATAGGTTCACTTCAACTGTGAGAGACGGAATCTAAAACAAAAATCCAGAAAATCACATTGTATGATTTTTAAGTAATTCATTTGCATTTTATTGCATGACATAAGTATTTGATCACCTACCAACCAGTAAGAATTCCGGCTCTCACAGACCTGTTAGTTTTTCTTTAAGAAGCTCTCCTAATCTCCCCTCATTACCTGTATTAACTGCACCTGTTTGAACTCGTTACCTGTTATAGAAGACACCTATCCACACACTCAATCAAACAGACTCCAACCTCTCCACAATGGCCAAGACCAGAGAGCTGTATAAGGACATCAGGGATAAAATTGTAGACCTGCACAAGGCTGGGATGGGCTACAGGACAATAGGCAAGCAGCTTGGTGAGAAAGCAACAACTGTTGGCGCAATTATTAGAAAATGGAAGAAGTTCAAGATGACGGTCAATCACCCTCGGTCTGGGGCTCCATGCAAGATCTTTGGAGGAAAAATAAGGATTAGTACAACCCCAAGAACACCATCCCAACTGTGAAGCATGGAGGTGGAAACATAATTCTTTGGGGATGCTTTTCTGCAAAGGGGACAGGATGACTGCATCGTATTGAGGGGAGGATGGATGGGGCCATGTATCATGAAATCTTGGCCAACAACCTCCTTCCCTCAGTAAGAGCATTGAAGATGGGTCGTGGCTGGGTCTTCCAGCATGACAACAAACCGAAACACACAGCCAGGGCAACTAAGGAGTGGCTCCGTAAGAAGCATCTCAAGGTCCTGGAGTGGCCTAGCCAGTCTCCAGACCTGAACCCAATAGAAAATATTTGGAAGGAGCTGAAAGTCCGTATTGCCCAGCGACAGCCCCGAAATCTGAAGGATCTGGAGAAGGTCTGTATGGAGGAGTGGGCCAAAATCCCTGCTGCAGTATGTGCAAACCTGGTCAAGACCTACAGGAAACGTATTATCTCTGTAATTGCAAACAAAGGTTTCTGTACCAAATATTAAGTTCTGCTTTTCTGATGTATCAAATACTTATGTCATGCAATAAAATGCAAATTAATTACTTAAAAATCATACAATGTGATTTTCTGGATTTTTGTTTTAGATTCCGTCTCTCACAGTTGAAGTGTACCTATGATAAAAATTACAGACCTCTACATGCTTTGTAAGTAGGAAAACCTGCAAAATCGGCAGTGTATCAAATACTTGTTCTCCCCACTGTACACACACACTTTTACTTTTCTCGCAATTTTCTTTAAACCCATTCTCCCCCCCACCCCATTCTACCTCCCTCCTCATATACAGTTGATTTAAAAAGAGATAATGGGACTAATGTGGGGGATGGACTAGCGGGTCGCATCTCAAGTTCTTTTAAATGAATGCTGCTTTAACAAAGAGAGGATTAATTACAGTGTAGGACTTATATTAAAGCCTCCTTTCACTGGGAACTGTCCTGTGTCACGGGGCTCATCCAAGTCATGGGATCCAGGGTGTACAGACTCAGAGCTGCCTGGGATTATTTGAGGGATTCAGACAGCTCCTGGAAACAGAGAGCCAGACAGGTCAGCTACAGCTGAAGGGAGCTATTGGTAATGGAGAGAAAGGAAATTACCCTCACACTGTTTAGATGCATCTATAGTTTTATTGTAGTTACAATGCCCTGCACCTGTTGAATTAGCTGAATATTCGGACAAAGACCATCCATCTATCCAACCATCCATCTTTGTCTTCATCTTCTTCTTCGACTTTGAAGGGCTGAAATCTACTGTATTTGAAAGGCTGAAATCTACTGTATGGCGCCAATGCAATGCCATAAGAACATTGGGTAACACATTCTTTGAACTGTAAGATAGGCCCTACATCACAACAGTGTCATAATATTGTCATACACGAACATTGTTATCCTGACCGTACCTTGTTCTGTACATTGTTCTGATCACCACCACATTGTATTTCCTCAATGAAATCAGCACCCTGGAGGCCCATTCTAACCTCACACTCATTGGGAATTTCCAATTACATAAATGATAATCCTTAAGAGTCTATTGACTCAGCCGTGTGTCAATCTAAGTAACATAATTTTAAAAATCCCCATCAAAATCTGTCAGTTTAAACTAGAGATATGGGATGAGTCTCAATCCACCACATCCGCCAATGGTGGCCTTCCACATCTGCAGTAGAAGGTGGCAGAGCTACAGCGGTGTTTGTCAGACCATGAGACATCCCGAAAAATTGGTCTTCTCACGAAAATGTCTGTAGCGTCCAAACTATTATGACCACTCAAATTCTCAGTTTTGCTCTATGACTTCCACAAGTGTCACGGGACTCGTCTGAAGGTAACCCATACAACCAAATGGAAGTATGGAGGTAGTTTTGTGCCAACAAAAATAAGGGATTCAATCTGTATCCAAAAAAACACATATTTCCTGATAATATTTCTCAATTAAATATTTATCCTAGATATAGGAAAGACACTTAAAAACCGTATTCCTTATGATTTATTTTTTGACTGTCTTTTTTTGCCATTTATGAATGTGTTATTCAATGCGTTTCTATGGGCTATAATAGTAAAGGCCAAATTCAATATTTTAACAAACCACTTTGAAATATTATTTTTGATACCTAAAGGGGTCCTTAAATTCAAAATCAAATAGCTAAATGATCGTAGGTATGACCATCTTAAAACAATTCCATGTTATCTTAGTACCCCATCCCCCAACGGTTTAGACTTTTAGAAGATAATCCCATAATAATACGAACCTTTGAAATAGTAAGGTCATAATCATAACTTTGAAAGCCAATCCAAATCTCCCCTTCAGGAATGTCTCATTTCTTACAACCCACTGTTGTTAGTATTACGTTATGGATGGATAATAATAATTATCTCATATCTAAACTGTACCCTTAAAGATTTACAGCAGGTGAATCGTAGCGATTTGGGATGGCTCATTTTGAGGCTCAACAGGGAGGTGACCCAGATGTGGATTGTGTTGTGCGTGAATCAAATGTGATGGCCGTTAAGCACAAGAATGCAATTTAAGAGTGATTATGCTTCAAATTTACATCCAGTTCTTTTCGTCAGGGATTATCTCTGTCAAATATTTGCCTCTCACGTGAGTCTAATATCTTTAAACGACCATTACCCACAAGTAACTTCCAGAAGCCTCTTATCATCCTCCTTTCCAGAGGAGCACAGGGCCAGCCTCAGTACACTGCTCCGCACTAGAGCTACTGTAGTTTGATGTTAAGTTTCTTGCTCAAAAGAATAAGGGTAGGAGAACTAAAACCAGCAGCCCTCCAGCTGCAAATTCAGTCACCCATTCTTTTAGTGCCTGGACTGGGATTCAAACTGGCAACACTCTGGCTATACAGGGCTGCCTCTCTTACCTCTAGGCCACCTACCTATTCTACAATGAACACAATACATCCCTAGGCTAGGTATTGTGAGACAACATTGAACATCATTAATTTTGTATTTGTTGCGTGTGACACACTTTGTCTAATCTAATTTACAGCATGAGAAGCACCAGAGATACAGTACATTGGAACTTCGTTGTCCCCTCACCCCACAGCCCCACATGGAAATGATAGGCTTAAAGCACCCGGCTGGGATCCAGAGGCACAGATAATGGCTACAGACGAGTAACAGAAAACCCTGGACAGAGTAAACACACAGCGACTATCCAAACTATACAAACCGGCGCTCCATTTGGGCTGGAGCCGCCATTGACTGGCGTAATCTGCTGTGTAAATCTGCAGCTTGGGCCTGTCTGGTTTCTGTCTGGGTTCTGTGCTCCCGGACAAAAGCGCTGGACACCTTGCCCACTGACAAAGGGGTGCACACTGCCGGTGCCTAATCAGAGTGGACAAGGCTTGCTGATGGGGTCTTTTTGAGCAATTAATCTTGGTCAATGCTTCTTAGGGGGACCTGATGGAACAGAGGGACAGGCAATTTGATTTCAACAACAGGACCTGCTGAAAACCCTCCTTGTCAAAGGATGGGACTGTGAAGTGTTGCCGTGACCTGTAGTGACCTTTGTAAAGCACGTATACATACAGACATGTTTGGTGGTGTCACTGTTTGTTGACCTTTCAGACTACATACAGTACATACATATAGATGGTGTTGTGTTTTTTGGGGGGATCTACGGAATTTGGTGTTGGTCTTTTGAGGGAAAATAAATACATTTCAAGTCAGAAGTTTACATACACTTAGGTTGGAGTTATTAAAACTTGTTCTTCAACCACAACCACCATTTCTTGTTAACAAACTATAGTTTTGGCAAGTCGGTTAGGACATCTACTTTGTGCATGACACAAGTAATTTTTCCAACAATTGTTTACAGACAGATTATTTCACTTATAATTCACTGTATCACAATTCCAGTTGGTCAGAAGATTACATACACTAAGTTGAATGTACCTTTAAACAGCTTGGGAAATTCCAGAAAATGATGTCATGACTTTAGAAGCTTTTGATAGGCTAATTGACATCATTTTATTCAATTGGAGGTGTACCTGTGGATGTATTTCAAGTCCTACCTTCAAACTCAGTGCCTCTTTCCTTGACATCATGGGAAAATCAAAAGAAATCAGCCAAGACATCAGAAAAAAAATTGTAGACCTCCACAAGTCTGGTTCATCCTTGGGAGCAATTTCCAAACGCCTGAAGGTACCACGTTCATCTGTACAAACAGTAGTACACAAGTATAAACACCATGGGACCACGCAGCCGTCATACCGCTCAGGAAGGAGACGCGTTCTGTCTCCTAGATATGAACATACTTTGGTGCGAAAAGTGCAAATCAATCCCAGAACAACAGCAAAGGACCTTGTGAAGATGCTGGAGGAAACAGGTACAAAAGTATCTATATCCACAGTAAAACAAGTCCTATATCGACATAACCTGAAAGGCCGCTCAGCAAGGAAGAAGCCACTGCTCCAAAACCGCCATAAAAAAGCCAGACTACGGTTTGCAACTGCACATGGGGACAAAGATCGTACTTTTTGGAGAAATGTCCTCTGGTCTGAAGAAACAAAAATAGATATGTTTGGCCATAATGACCATTGTTATGTTTGGAGGAAAAAGGGGGTGCTTGCAAGCCGAAGAACACCATCCCAACCGTGAAGCCCCGGGGGTGGCAGCATCATGCTGTGGGGCTGCTTTGCTGCAGGAGGGACTGGTGCACTTCACAAAATAGATGGCATCATGAGGAAGGAAAATGATGTGGAAGCAAAATGATGTGGAAGCAACATCTCAAGACATCAGTCAGGAAGTTAAAGCTTGGTCGAAAATGAGTCTTCCAAATGGACAATGACCACAAGCAATTTAAAGGCAATGCTACCAAATACTAATTGAGTGTATGTAAACTTCTGACCCACTGGGAATGTGATGAAAGAAATAAAAGCTGAAATGAATCATTCTCTCTACTATTATTCTGACATTTCACATTCTTAAAATAAAGTGGTGATCCTAACTGACCTAAAACAGGGACTTTTTACTAGGATTAAATGTCAGGAATTGTGAAAAACTTAGTTTAAATGTATTTGGCTAAGGTGTATGTAAACTTCCGAATTCAACTGTGTATATATATATATATATATATACAGTTGAACACTTCACAAAATAGATGGCATCATGAGGAAGGAAAATTATGTGGATATATTGAAGCAAAATCTCAAGACATCAGTCAGGAAATTAAAGCTTGGTCGCAAATGGGTCTTCCAAATGGACAATGACCACAAGCATACTTCCAAAGTTGTGGCAAAATGGCTTAAGGACAACAAAGTCAAGGTATTGGAGTGGCCATCACAAAGCCCTGACCTCAATCCTATAGAAAATGTGTGGGCAGAACTGAAAAAGCGTGTGCGAGCAAGGAGGCCTACAAACCTGACTCAGTTACACCATCTCTGTCAGGACGAACGGACCATAATTCACCCACCTTATTGTGGGAAGCTTGTGGAAGGCTGCCCGAAACATTTGAACCAAGTTAAACAATTTAAAGGCAATGCTACCAAATACTAATTGAGTGTATGTAAACTTCTGACCCACTGGGAATGTGATGAAAGAAATAAAAGCTGAAATAAATACTTTTCTCTACTATTATAATGACATTTCACATTCTTAAAATAAAGTGGTGATCCTAACTGACCTAAGACAGGGAATTTTTACTAGGATTAAATGTCAGGAATTGTGAAAGTTTAAATGTATTTGGCTAAGGTGTATGTAAACGTCCGACTTCAACTGTAGGTCTCATCTGGTGCCATTTAGCCGTTGGTGCTGTTCTTCTGGCAAGTCATGAGAGTAGGACTTAATTACCTCCTAGTCTGAACACAAAAGGCAAGGACACAATGTTATCCAGTGAAACACTGAACAAGGTGGCGGAAGTTCTAATGTTCTTAAGTTCTGAGAGCCCCAGGGAATGGGTGTGGGAAAACTGTGTGGGCCGCCCTGGAATCTCCTCAGAGAGACAGACTACAAGCACTGCACTTTCTCCATGTGGGAAAGCATCCTTTCCTTTGTCATCAGAAATGTCATGAAGAGAGTGTATATTGTTGGAGGGGTACAGCAGGTTGCTGTCTGTGCTGTTGGTCCCTTACTGTACCATCAACTGTGGAGAGTGAGAGAGAGAGAAACAGACAGAGAGAGAGAGAGAGAGAAACAGACAGAGAGAGAGAGAGAAGAGAGAGAGAGAGAGAGAGAGAGAGAGAGAGAGAGAGAGAGAGAGAGAGAGAGAGAGAGAGAGAGAGAGAGAGAGAGAGAGAGAGAGAGAGAGAGAGAGAGAGAGAGAGAGAACTTCACACAGCACTTGAGGCCTTTTAATGGCTTATCAACTCCATGGAATAACGTTGCATGTGATCTTGCAATGCTCTGAATGTCCACAAGAGGACAGCCATGATTGCAATGTAATTTCCCCACATAATTGAATCTATTAGTAGGCTAAAGTTCTTTGAAACATAAAGTCAATGTGTGGATTTTTTATTTTTAATGAAAACAATTTGAGGAGTAGTAGGCTAGAGGCAACTCTATGATTCAAAGTAGTCTAGCAATGAAATGTAGAGAACATTGAGGTAGAGAAATGGTAGATTGCGAAATGGCAACACCCTGAAGGGTTAAGTTTGTCATGAGTGGTGCTCTATAGTGTTCTCCTAGTTCCATTTAGATGCAGACGGAATGATTTGCATGCTCCTGGTTACATTTGACATTTAAGTCATTTAGCAGACGCTCTTATCCAGAGTGAGTTACAGTTAGTGAGTGCATAACTTTTTTTTCATACTGGTCCCCCGTGGGAAACGAACCCACAACCCTGGCATTGCAAACGCCATGCTCTACCAACTGAGCTACACGGGACTGGTTAGTAAGCAGGTTAGCAAAGTGTTCAAAACACAGACAAACATAACAGTAACATTTCGTGAAAATAAAATGTTATCAAGTTGCATGTTGTCTTGGTTGGTTATCGCTCTTCGTGTTTTCGTGCGGTTTTTGAAACAGAAACACGGCCCCTCTGCCTCTGTGTTTCCTGACGCTGCAATAACATGGATGTCAATCAAGAAGACCAGGAGCAAACTGAGCACCAACAACTCCTCTGATGATGTTGAATTAGATCATTCTGAGGAGGAAGACGTTTACTCATCTGCTGATGAACATAATGCTGATGAAGATGATTTGAGTTGGTTTCTTTATTAGTCAGTAACTGGAAGTGAGTGAGAGCTTGTGTACTATTTGGTAACTTAGAAATGTGTAGGCCTAATCTCCATAGTCTAACATTAGCCTACTGTTTACGCAATGTTTTTATACTTCTTGCCAATGAATGTCCACTGGTTGCAAATGCATGTAAACATAAAGCTTCAATTTTCAATACCCCAGGCTTCAGAAGAAATCCCAGAATCAACTGGTGTCAGATTTTAATGAGGACCCTGTGAAGTTAGGAGAGTAAGTGAGTGTAGTCTAATATCAAACAAAGTTATAAAGCCATGAAGGTTTATGTTGCACTGCAGTATTGAAATATGTCAATTACCAAAGTGTGTTGAAATGTTTGATTGATTTAGGTCATGTCTGAGATAGAGGATGAGGAGTTGAATACTATCCCCAATAAGGCCTGTCCTACATTTGACATTTTAGTCATTTAGCAGATGCTCTTATCCAAAGCAACTTACAGTTAGTGAGTGCATACATTTTCATACTGGCCCCCCGTGGGAAACGAACCCACAACCCTGGCGTTGCAAGCGCCATGCTCTACCAACTGAGCTACAAGGGACTAGCACTGTAGCCGGTGGTGACATAACAGCACAGGAGGTTGGTGGCACTTTAATTGGGGAGGACGGGCTTGTGGTAATGGCTGGAGTGGAATTGGTGGAATGGTATCAAATACATCAAACACGTGGTTTCCATGGTTTCCATGTGTTTGATGCCATTCCATTTGTTCCATTCCAGCCATTATTATGAGCCGTCCTCCCCTCAGCAGCCTCCACTGCCTAACAGACAGTGAGCAACACACTGGTGCGGGTGTGTAAAGACTTATGTGTGTGTGATATATACAGTGCCTTGTAAAAGTATTCATCCCCCTTGGCGTTTTTCCTATTTTGTTGCATTACAACCTGTAATTTAAATGGATTTTTATTTGGATTTCATGTAATGGACATACACAAAACAGTCCAAATTGGTGAATTGAAATGAAAAAATTAACTTGTGTCAAAAAATTCCAAGAAATTAATAACGGAAAAGTGGTGCGTGCATATGTATTCACCCCCTTTGCTATGAAGCCCCTAAATAAGATCTGGTGCAACCAATTACCTTCAGAAGTCACATAATTAGTTAAATAAAGTCCACCTGTGTCCAATCTAAGTGTCACATGATCTGTCACATGATCTCAGTATATATACACCTGTTCTGAAAGGCCCCAGAGTCTGCAACACCAATAAGCAAGGGGCACCACCAAGCAAGCGGCACCACGAAGACCAAGGAGCTCTCCAAACAGGTCAGGGACAAAGTTGTGGTGGGTTGGGTTATAAAAAAATATCAGAAACTTTGAACATCCCACGGAGCACCATTAAATCCATTATAAAAAAATTGAAAGAATATGGCACCACAACAAACCTGCCAAGAGAGGGCCGCCCACCAAAACTCACGGATCAGGCAAGGAGGGCATTAATCAGAGAGGCAACAAAGAGACCAAAGATAACCCTGAAAGAGCTGCAAATCTCCACAGCGGAGATTGGAGTATCTGTCCATAGGACCACTTTAAGCCGTACACTCCACAGAGCTGGGCTTTATGGAAGAGCGGCCAGAAAAAAGCCATTGCTTAAAGAAAAAAATTAGCAAACATGTTTGGTGTTCGCCAAAAGGCATGTGGGAGACTCCCCAAACATATGGAAGAATGTACTCTGGTCAGATGAGACTAAAATTGAGCTTTTTGGCCATCAAGGAAACTGCTATGTCTGGCACAAACCCAACACCTCTCATCACCCCGAGAACACCATCCCCATAGTGAAGCATGGTGGTGGCAGCATCATGCTGTGGGGATGTTTTTCATCGGCAAGGACTGGGAAACTGGTCAGAATTGAAGGAATGATGGATGGTGCTAAATACAGGGAAATTCTTCAGGGAAACCTGTTTCAGTCTTCTAGAGATGTGAGACTGGGACAGAGATTCACCTTCCAGCGGGACAATGAACCTAAGCATACTGCTAAAGCAACACTCGAGTGGTTTAATGGGAAACATTTAAATGTCTTGGAATGGCCTAAGTCAAAGCCCAGACCTCAATCCAATTGAGAATCTGTGGTATGACTTAAAGATTGCTGTACACCAGCGGAACCCATCCAACTTGAAGGAGCTGGAGAAGTTTTGCCTTGAAGAATGGGCATAAATCCCAGTGGCTAGATGTGCCAAGCTTATAGAGACATACCCCAAGAGACTTGCAGCTGTAATTGCTGCAAAAGGTGGCTCTACAAAGTATTGACTTTGGGGGGGGGGGGGGGGGGAATAGTTATGCACGCTCAAGGTTTCTGTTTTTTTGTCATATTTCTTGTTTGTTTTACCCCCAAAATTATTTTGCATCTTCAAAGTGGTAGGCATGTTGTGTAAATCAAATGATACAAACCCCTCAAAAAATCAATTTTTATTCCAGATTGTAAGGCAACAAAATAGGAAAAATGCCAAGGTGGTGAATACTTTCGCAAGCCACTGTATGCCCACTAGATGTCACCCTTGCCTAATCGTAACAAGGCCTATCTTTCTTTTCAGTTTTTATTGGTTAACTTCTCCTCTCCATTCTCCCACACTAACCAGGAGCTGATCAGCAGCCTCCAGAGACAGATGGAAGAGGAGAGGAGGGCCTTTCAGAAGGCGCAGGAGGAAGAGAGGAGGAAGACGCACCAGTCTTCCTGCAGGGTGGCCACCACTATCCAGGCTGCCCTCAGAGGCCTCCTGGCATGCCGTTCCTGGCATGCCGTTGGATATGGGTTGAGCTCCACCACAGAAGAGAGGAACAGAGGAGGTAGGAGGAGGAGGAGGATGAAGGAGAGAACAGGAGGAACAGCGGCTGAATCAAATCCAATCACATTTATTTATAAAGGCCTTTTTACATCAGCAGATGTCACAAAGTCCAAGTCCAAGATTCTAGCATCCGTATTTAGCACTAACTGAAGTTTATTTAGTGCTCTATATGGGTAGCCGGAGAGTAGAGCATTGCAGTAGTCTAATCTAGAAGTGACAAAAGCATGGATTAGCTTTCATGCATCATTTTTGGACAAAAAGTTTCTGATTTTTGCAACGTTACGAAGATGGAAAAAAGCTGCTCTTCAAATATTCTTGATATGTTTGTCAAAAGAGAGATCAGGGTCCAAAGTAATGCCGAGGTCCTTCACAGTTTTATTTGGGACGACTGTACAACCATCAAGATTAATTGTCAGATCAAGCAGCAGATCTCTTTGCTTCTTGGGACCTAAAACTAGCATCTCTGTTTTGTCCGAGTTTAAAATAGAAAGATTGCCGCCATCCACTTCCTTATGTCTGAAACACAGGCTTCCAAGGTAGGCAATTTTGGGGCTTCACCATGTTCATCGAAATGTACAGCTGTGTGTTGTCCGCATAGCAGTAAAAGTTGACATTGTGTTTCCGAATGACCACCAAGAGGTAGAAAACAATAGTGGTCTGTGATGGAAATGTTAATGTTGGTGCTTTTCTATTCTTTACATTTCTATGTTTGTGCTTTTCTATAAACCAATTTCTGTGTTCATTCAGGTGACTGACTGAACGAATCCTCACTATCAGTAGCTGCAATTTGGCAGTATGCCCAGACATTTGTTTTGAGAACGGAAGATGTCTCAGTTCCAAGGTCCCAGCTTAGAGAGAAGAAGCCTCGTGAGGTATTGGTCTGTCACATGTTATGAACCAGTATTGGTCTGTCACATGTTATGAACCAGTATTGGTCGGTCACATGAATGAAACAAAACACTAATGATGAATGAATTATGCAAATATATCTTGTCTGTGTATAGCCGTATACAAGACAACTGCTGGGACTGCCCCAGCAGAGCTCCTGGTCGACATTACATTTTAGTCATTTAGCAGACGCTCTTATGAGTGGATACATTTTCATACTGGCCCCCCATGGGAAACGAACCCACAACCCTGGCGTTGCAAGCGCCATGCTCTACCAACTGAGCTACAGGGGACCACTGCCACTGCGCGTTGACAATAGACAATGCTTCATTTAAGATTGACTTCGAGTGTCCCTAGTGGTAATTTCCACGACGTTGTGTAGAATTTCCACCACAGGTCTTAAAACGGAACCTTGAGGAACACCGAAACGTACCATTGATTTGTCAGAGGACAAACCATCCACAGAGACAAACTGATATCTTTCTGACAGATAAGATCTAAACCAGGCAAGAACTTGTTCATGTAGACCAATTAGGGTTTCCAATCTCTTCAAAAGAATGTGGTGATCGATGGTGTCAAAAGCGACACTAAGGTCTAGGAGCACAGATGCAGAGCCTTGGTCTGACTCCATTAAAAGATAATTTACCATCTTCAGGAGTGCAGTCTCTGTACTATGATGGGGTCTAAAAACAGACTGGAGTGTTTCGTATACATTATTTGCCTTCAGGAAGGCAGTGAGTTGCTTCTTAACAGCTTTTTCTTAAACATTTTAGAGGAATGGGAGATTCGATATAGGTCGATAGTTTTTTACATTTTCCGGGTCAAGGTTTGGCTTTTCAGGAGAGGCTTTATTACCGCCACTTTTAGTGAGTTTGGTACACATCCGGAGGATAGGGAGCCGTTTATTATTGTGAACATAGGAGGCCCAAGCACAGGAAGTAGCTCTTTCAGTAGTTTAGTTGGAATAGGGTCCAGTAGGCAGCTGGAAGGTACAGGATTAAAAAGCTTGAGTGACTCCATTGATCCTAGGTCCTGGCAGTTCTGTGCAGACTCAGGAGAACTGCATTTTGAAGAAATGAGCAGATTCAAAGAGGATTTATTTTCATCTAAGAAGTTTATAAATTCATCACTGCTGAAGTGAAGGCCATCCTCACTTGGGGAATGCTGCTTTATAGTTAGCTTTACGACAGTATCAAAAATGCATTTTGGATTGTTTTTATTCTCCTCAATTAGGTAGAAAAGGTAGGCTGATCGAGCAGCAGTGGGGGCTCTTCGATATTGCACGGTCCTGTCTTACCAGTTTGGTGGAGCGCCATTTCCGTTCCAATTTTCTGGGAGCTTGCTTCAGGGCTCTGATATTTTCTGTGTACCAGGGAGCTAATTTCTGCATCTAGGGTATTACGCAAGTTTAAATTTAGATTCTAGGTTAGGTGGTTAACTGATTTTTGTACTTCAACGTCCTTGAGTAGGTGGAGGGAGTCTGGAAGGGCATCTAGGAATCTTTGGGTTGTCCGAGAATGTATAGGGCAGCTTTTGATAATCCTTGGTTGGGGTCTGAGCAGATTATTTGTTGAGATTGCAAACGTAATAAAATAGTGGTCCGATAGTCAAGGATTATGAGGAAAAACATTTAGATCGACATTATTCATTCCACAGGACAAAATTAAATCCAGGGTATGACTGTGGAAATGCGTAGGTCTGGAGACATGTTGGACAAACCCCAATGAGTCGATGATGGCTCCGAAAGCCTTTTAGAGTGGGTCTGTGGACTTTTCCATGTGAATATTGAAGTCACCAATATGAATGTATCTCTGCCAGAGCAGACAGAGCAGAGGAGACTGGCCTGGATGAGGGACTGCACCCCATGGTCCAAACTCTCCCTGCAGAACAAGAGGAAGCACCAGCAGCAGGGGGGGCAGGACCCAGGAGAGGAAGGAGGGCCGCTGAGGGGAGTGGTTTACGTCCCCCTCTACCCCCACAAACTCCTTCAGTCTGGGGCCCGGAACTCCCTTCAGGAGGGAACCTGCATGATATGATCTAAAATGTGATACTCTTTATTTCATAAAGGTTCCTTCCGGAAAAATAAGTTATGTTTTAGTTGTGCTTGGTTTAGCTTGGACTTTTCACCTTTTTTTATTCTTCCATTGTACAGGGCAAACTAGAAGTAGGATACTAGACTACAAGTAGGATATTTAAATGTATTTGGCCTAGATGTATTAAACCCACGTCTGCAAAACAGTCAATCAGACAAAAACAAAAAACCAACAAACCAGCCATAAAAAAAACAAAAGCAACTTTTTACTGACTGGGCTCTACATGTAGCTTCTCATGCAGGTGACCACAGTTGTTCTTGTCCCAATGCCCCAGACTGCAGTCTCTCAACATGAAACAGTGTGGGCTTACATCACTAGAGGGCCTCAGTCAATGCACAGAGCTCCGCTACATTGATGTACATGTAAATACACCACCCACATGCTGTATAAGCTACAGCACCATTCTAATGACACTGAAAGCCAGAAAATGTTTTACACTGATACATTACTATATAGTACAAGCATACGCTGCATACTTTATCTGTGTTATATAGTATATTTTATTGTGTACTATTGTTATATTAGCTACATACAACACCTCATACTGTCCCTCACAGTGATCAAATGAGCATGTGAAAATATAAAATCTTTGGAATTTGAAACTCGAACATGCTTTGAATGTCATGCCTGTGCAGGACAACTCGATTATGTTTGTGGACTGTGAGAATCTGGCTAACCTCAGAGTTCTTCTACTGGGTCGGAACTGTCTGACATCCATCCAGCTGATGCTGTGAACCTGGACATTCTGGAGCTCTACCACAACTCCATCACCCACATTGGTAAGCTGAGCTCAGGATCCCTCTAAATTAAACTTTAAATAGCCACTTTATACCTCAAATTCACTATCTCCAGCATCACACCAGAGTTGACATATGTGAAACATAGTGATTTTATATGTTTTGAAGTAAAAAAGATTAGATGGAAAGATGCTAAGAAAACTAACCATTATGATGTCTCTGGTTGTAACCACTGCTGTCCACTAGAGAAGAGTATATCTCTTATTTTGCAGCCTCTGGACTTAGTCTCCACTCCACTCACTGCTGCTGCTCAATAGGTATTGAACTGTGACTTCCTAAACGTGAATAGCAGACCAGGAGTCAGGCCTCAGGTCATGAATTAATATTACCTGCCTGACAAGACCATCAATGCTTTTTTATTGGCAGTTTAGCCTTCAATGTTACTAAAACGTTCAACTTGGCCCCTCCACTGAAATTAGATCTTTGCTTCATATGAATTCTACTTCAGCCCTTTCTTCACGCAATCTAATTTTGTCCTTATACTCTTTGGGTATGCAACTGAAACATCAACATGTAATTATCTACTACACAATAAAAACATATGGTTCAATAAAGTCCCATTTAAGGGTTATTTGGCTCGTAACGATAGCCTATCACGTTTTGGTGCTATATAGAACCCTTTTTTGAAGGTTCTATAAAGAACCATGCTCATACGATTCTAAATGGAACCTTTATTTTGCAATAAAGAACCCCTTCCTAAGGTTCTATGAAGAACTATTAAAAAAAGGTTCTATATAGCACCAAAAAGGGTTCCGCTATTGTTACAACCCTTTTTGATGCTGTATGCAGCGGTTCCCAAACTTTTTCACTCAGGCCCCCCTTCCAACATTGGGAAATATTTTGCAGGTTTAAAGCTTATTTCCTGCAATTCTACACATTTGCCATGGGGTGCAGAGAACATTTTGCAGTTTCAAAGCTAATTTTCTTGCAATTCTATACATTTTGCCATGTCTAATGTGTATTCATGTTATATTTGAGTGACTCAAATATTACAAAATCTATGGGCCAAAAAAAAATAGCTAAAAAAAACGTTAGCTAGTTGATCTGGACATTTCTGACAAGTTATAAATAGCTCTCTAAGGTATGCAATGACTGACATGACAAGAGGAAAACTGATGATGCACTACTCCATTTCAAAATTGCATTCCTTGTGCATTCTAGTATTACAACTTTCAGGAGTAAGTTGAAAGCTGTAATGAGTTCCTTAAAAAAAGGTTTGGGAACCACTGCTGTATAGAACCCTTTTTAATATTTTTTTATATAACCTTCTGGAAGACATCATCACTGGCCATAGTCATATTTTACATGACATTACACAACATATTAGATAAACTGGAATGACACTCTCACTCACGGTTGCACAAAAAGCTCTGTGATCAAACCACACCCCAAAATATTCTAATGCACCTCCGCCCCTACTTTTTAATTATCACTAAAAGAGAAAAAAAAACGTTTGTGAACGGCAAAGAACCATTGAAGGTCTCAAAGGTTTCTTTGAGTAATTATGGTTCCACATAGAACCATCACCCTTCCCACAGAAACCTTGAGGAACCCTCATTTCTTAGTGTGTATTTATAGAACAATTTACTTTAAATTAACAATAAAATCTTCTTCTTCTTCAATTTAAGAGGGTCTGGAGCCATTGAAGAGGCTGCAGAAGTTATTTCTGAACCACAACCAGCTGATCAGTACTAGAAGACTGAGAGAGGTGTACACGCTGCTACACCTGGACCTGTCTCACAAATATCTGTCCAGTGTAGAAAGCCTGGACAATTGCTCTACTCAACACACTGGACATGACGGGAAACAATCTCACTGAGGTAAAATACATAGTCAGCATATCAATGATCAATGATCAGTCGTGAAGAGGGCACGACAAAGCCTATTCCCCCTCAGGAGACTGAAAAGATTCGGCATGGGTCCTCAGATCCTCAAAAAATTCTACAGCTGCACCATCGAGAGCATCCTGACTGGTTGCATCACCGCCTGGTATGGCAACTGCTTGGCCTCCGACCGCAAGGCACTACAGAGGGTAGTGCGTACGGCCCAGTACATCACTGGGGCCAAGCTTCCTGCCATCCAGGACCTCTATACCAGGCGGTGTCAGAGGAAGGCCCTCAAAATTGTCAAAGACTCCAGCCACCCTAGTCATAGACTGTTCTCTCTGCTACTGCACGGCAAGCGGTACCGGAGTGCCAAGTCTAGGCAAAAGACTTCTCAACAGCTTCTACCCCCAAGCCATAAGACTCCTGAACAGC